>NW_022437000.1:11556000-11570830 GCF_009761245.1 Sapajus apella
GCAGCGTGGCTGGGACATCAGCGTGAAGAGGAGTGGAGGAACTGCAGCGTGGCTAGGGCATGGACATGAAGAGGAGTGGAGGAACTGCAGCGTGGCTGGGGCATTGACATGAGAAGAAGGGGTGTGTCAAGGGTGGAGACTGGAAGGATGGTGCCCTAGATGGTGGAGGGCTGGTGAGGTCGGCAGGCGTGACAGATAATTCGTTGTCCACTGGGCTTGGTTATAGCATCAGATGTCTGGTCATTCATCCGCCTAGGCATGGCTAAAATGGTATTTTTTAGATGAGATGATCATTTAAATCAGTTGACTTAGCGTAAAGGGGATTGCCCTCCATAATGTGGGCCTCATCCAGTCAGGTGAAGGACCAAGAGAAAAGACAGACCTCCCCGGAGGAAGTCAGGCTTCAGCTGCAGGTGGCCTTCGGAGCTGAGCTGTAGCTCTTCCCTGGCCTCCGGCCTGCCTGCCTGCCTAGCACGTCTTGAACTTGCCAACCTCTACAATCACATGGACCAATCCTTAAAATCTCCATCACACATACACACACACACACTCTCTCTCTCTCTCTCCCCACCTTTCTCTCTCTGAAGGGCCCTAATGCATGTAGTTGGTGACCCCCGTGAGAAGGAGGGTTGGCTTCTGAATGGCAGGAGTCGGGGAGTGGAGGGTGATGACCTGACCCTGGAATTTGGAGTGAGGTGAGCAGTCATTCCTCACCTGCTGCAGGGGCTCTGAGGGAGTGAGCAGCAGGGGGAGGCAGATGCCTGGCAGAGAGCCAGCCCAAAGAGCCCAGCAGGAGGAAGGAAGGGGAATGATGGGTGAAGGGAGACACACCTGCTGGAGGTACTCAGGAAGCCAGCTGTGAGGACAGCAGACACTGCCACCGGCATCCTGGGGTCACACGTTTGTCTTCACTGCTCAGGGTTTTGTGTGATGTGGGCAGGAAGCCTCTTTCAGGGAGCAGGTAGGATGTGGTGTCTTGATGTCCTGGGGACCAAAGTGTGGGAGATGAAGCACTGGGGGTCTCACATGGTCTCTTCGGCTCAGAGTGTAACTGACAACTCCATTTGCCTGATGGAGAAACTGAGGCCAGGAGGAATGATGTGGCATGTGTGGGGCCACAGGGCAGCAGCTCCCATGGACACCAGGAGCCCTGATGCCCCAGCTCACACTCTTGGTCACGCAACACTCGGCCTCCCCGTGTGGGATTCTGCCACATCCAGAGGGGAGAGAAGGAGAAGCAGCTCAATTTACAGAAAGGACATGGCTGGGACCAGGTGGGCACCAGCCCCACAGCCTGAGCTTGTTTCTGCTGCTTGGAGATGCTGGGGAGTCTCATCATTGCTCATGTCTGATCATGTTCCAGTTTTTATCTCTGAAACCAAACCTTGTGTTGCCTCCTGAGAAATTCTAACTGTGGAAGGATTGATACCAGCCTCTGAATTAATGGTGGGAACAGGGCGGTGACGAGGCTTTCCAGGTGGGTGTGATCACCTGGAATGCCTGGTGCTACCACAGCCTCTTGCGCTTGGGGCAGTGCTCTTCTGGCTGGGGATGGAGTGACTCGTGGCTGTTCTGATGGCTGGAGGACGCCTCCCTCCCACTTCCCCTTTTCCGCTCAGCACCCTCAGAATGCACCTTGAGGTACACCTGCCAGGCCAGGCGCCACTCACTGCTGCAGGCCTTGTGCACAGAAGGAGGAGCGCAGTGGAGACTCCTGGGCCCTCCTGGCGTGTGGTTTGTTGTGGGGTTGCCAGTCCAGAATGCATCACAATGGCGCGTTGTCTCTGGGTTGTGGCAAGATGGTTTTTTGCACCGTATTCTGCCCAGTTGAATAATTTCTCTAGAACAGCGAAGTACACCCTTTACTTATTCCTCTAACACTTAGCATGGTACCTTGGGTTTAACTGACGCTTAAGAAACTTTGAGCGATGGTGATTCATGAGGCTGGCCCACACGCAGGTGGCAGGGACAGGTGTGATGGGTGTCTTTTGCCCTCCACCCAGGTGGTCCCTCCTTGATAATTATTGGATGTGCTTCTGTCCATCAGGAAGAGCCCCTTGTCCTTGGAACATCCGGTCCTTCCCTTGCTCTTCAGACATGAGTGGCTCTCGTGGCCCTGGCATGGCTTCCTGAATTCCTGCCACTGGGCGAGTTCAGATGTGCCCCCTCGGCATGCCTGACGCCAGCCTCAGCGCCCTCAGCCACCTCCTTCCTCCCAGCTCGGTGTTCCAGGCTCCTTTTACCTGTGTCCTTGGCCCCTCCCCGCACCCACAGGAAGGCCCTCCCCTCTCTCTTCTACATCTCCCAACTTTCACTCTGCTCCCGGCGAAGGATGCACATCCATGTCACAGTGTATTTCTCTCCTAGTACTGACATGATCATGCTTTCCTAACCTCCCAGCTAATTAACTCCATGAGCCCAGGAATGTCCTTCTCATCTTGTCTGTTCCATATTTTTGCACATAGCTGATGTTCCTGGCCAGTTGGGTTTGATGGGCTAGTTTGAGAGCAGATATGGCTTCTCAGGACTCCACTCTGGCTACAGCTAGTGCAAATGCCGAGTATGGTCATAGGCCAAGGACGCTGGAAGGCGTTCTTCCTCTGTGGCTCAGTTTGTGGTCTGCATTTTGTGTCTGGCCCTTTAAGAAGAGTAGTTGGGAATCTTTGATGGATACTGGCTGGACAAAAACCTGGATATTTGTGGAATATTTGCATCATTCTAGACAATTTGTCATAGACATGTATCTATTCTATCATCTATTAAATGAGAAAATGACATTAGCATGTGAGCGAGAGAGGCCTCAGAAGAGATGAATTTAATAGTGAATGAACTCAACCGTGCAGAAACATCTCAGCTCAGGGTGGCTCAGAGGGAAAATCTGTCTTTGTGCCTCAAGCCTTCACTGTCTGTACAGAATTTTTCCATTGCTGAAATATTTTATTCTTGTAAGGTAACTCTTCTACAAAGAAATAACTGCTTTTCAAAATCCCCAATTAAGTTCTTTCTTTCTCACGCGCCGCGTGCGTGTTCACACACACACACACACACGCACACACACACACACGCACACACACACACACACACACAGTAACTGATAGCAAATGCTCAAAAATGGTCCCTTTGTTATTTTTTGTTATTACTCGGAAGTGAGAGATGGAGATGGCAGGATACACCCTGCTGTGTGGTTGCTCTGGACGCCGTGGCCAAGTGTTTACTCAGAATTGGCTGGAGGTGGACAGTGGAGTGTGGGAAGGTCTTGTTTGTGAAGGTGTGACTATCCTCACAAACCACACTCAGCCTTTTTATTCTGTGCTAATCTGTGAGTTGGATTGGAAAGATAGGACGGCTCTCTGTGGCCCAGAAGAATTAATTTAATTTCTCTGTGTGTCTACTTAATAGGCGTGGGTAATATCCCGGTCATTTGTCTAGGAAGGACAGAAGCCAGCAAGCTCCTTTTGTACATTCCGCCTGCATCCCTGATGCTAACTAACCCATATGCAAACAGAAAGAACCCTTCCTATTGTTGCCTCAGAAACAACAGAGGTCTCCGCCAGCAGCCAGCCAGCAATAGACCCAGAAGTCACTTGGATTCTGTGTTTTCTGGCACAAAACCCAACGGCACACACTCGGGCTTTGTTCTCTGTGCTTCATTTTCAGAATGTTTTATGTCTCAGTAACAATCGGGCATTCAGCAGCCGTGAGCCATGTTGCCAGTCTGTTACTCCATCTTTGATTTTTAAAATGTGCGGTAGTTTTCCAAAGATCAATATCTGACATTAGTTGCCTTGTGCAGTGGCCAAAAAAATGATAGGGCTGTGACCTTGAAGAATTTTGGACTGGCTTTTCCTGCAGACACGTCTGAGGACAAAATCTGAGAGAGGCAATCTTTCATGTCCAACCATGCGCCCTCCTCCAAATGGCGCTGCCCGGGTTTCATCAATTCAGCGAGTGAATCTTTCCTGAGAAGCTGTGTGCCAGGCACTGCACTGGGTTTGGGAACCTAAGACTCCGCAGGGAGCAGCAGGGTGAGGTGTAGTTCCAAGCAAGTCCGTCCACATGTGGCACCACAGCAGCCCACTCCCTCCCGTTTTGTCCACTTCTCTTTCTGGGACACTGTTGCAAGTTCCGTGATCTCATAACTGCTGATACTGCCCTCTGTCCCAGCATGCAGACTGTGGTCAGACTTCATGGGTCATCTCTCAATATTCTATACATGACTGCTGGAGATGCCTCTTCAGAGGCTGGATAACCTACTGCCAGTGTGCTCTCAAGAGGACAGAATCTTGCTGTTGATGGGAGGTTGCGTTAGCAGGCCTCTAAGGTCTAATGCTGATACTGTATGATTATTTTTCAAGCCACAACAGGATAGAAAAATGAGAGACATACCAAGTTCCTATTTCAGGTTCCTATTTTCCCCTTCTTGATTAAGTGTATTGATCACCCTGCAATCAATATTATGTATCTGAGTGTGTGTGTGTGTGTTATGGGGGAAAGGGGTTCTTTAAAATTTCTGCGGTTTGTGGCTTTTTCTTCCATACATTAGTTCCCACCATCGCATGCCCGGGGACCACTGCCCGGCATCATCGCACGCTGGGATCATTGGGGGAGGGTAGTGAAGCTCACCACTGTCCTTTGTTTTGGAGATTCTTATTTTTGCATAAGTAGTCCATCCTATACAGATAGCTGACTACCTGTATTTCCCTTTCCTCTATGGCTGCAGGTGTGAATAAGCTGCATCTCCCCATTGGTAAACAGTAATAAACAAAATTTTAAAAAATGGAAAAAAAAAAGCCTAGCATTGTTCCTAGAGCATACCAAACACTCCCTAGAGTGGTACTGTTATCATCATAATTATTGCACACAAAATATTTCAGTGATTTCTCTCTTCCCTTTCATTGTCATAGAGTCTGTTCTCTGATTTCCAACCTTCTACTTATGAATTTCAAAAGAAAAGGGGTCTTCTCTTAGCTGGCATCTCCCACAGTGTATTAGGCAAAATTGGCAGTTAAATATTCATTGAACACAGCCCTTATGCACCACACATATCTAGAAGGTAATTTTTAGGGACCTGTGTTGTGCCATACACTGTAGAGACCTGAGAGGCCTGAGGAAGAAGGCACTGCTTCTGGGAGCACATCATGCAAGCTTGCGTTCGTGGACCCGCTTTGCTTTGCCAGGCCCCTTCTAAGGCCTTTCATTAAAACCACTTTTGTGCCAGGACAAGTAGTTACAAGGAGGGTACAGGTGATGCTTTCAGACTTGGTCCTACAGTGGGCACTGCTGCCTAGCAGAGTGTGAGTGTGAGGCTCTCACAGCGTGTGGCTGCTTCCCCAGGGGTAAGATAAGATGGGTGAAGCCCATACCCCAGCTGGCAGTCACGGGCACATGGCTGGATCCCAGTACACTTCCCTCCTGATATGGTTTGGCTTTGTGTCCCCACCCAAATCTCATGTTGAATTGCAATTCCCAGTGCTGATGGAGGGACCTGGTAGGTGACAAGATTAGGGGGATGGATGTCCCCCTTGCTGTCCTTGGGATGTGTTCCCATGAGATCTGGTTGTTTGAAAATGTGCAGCACCTCCCCTTCTCTCTGTCTCCTCTTCTGTATCTGTCTCTCTCTTGCTCACCTGCTCCACCCTGTGAAGATGTGCTCACTTCCCCTTCGCCTTCTGCCATGATTGTAAGTTTCCTGAGGCCTCCATAGTCATGCTTCCTGTACCGTCTGTGGAACTGTGAGTCAATTAAATTTGTTTTTATCATAAGTTATCCAGTCTCAGGTAGTTCTTTATAGCAATTCAAGAACAGACTAATACACCTCCCCATTCTCCATCCTTCTAAACCTTATTATTCCAATGTCAACATTCACTCTAACGTTTAAGATTCCTACAATGAAGAAATTAATGTCCTTAACTTTAGATTAAAAAGAAAAAAAACTCAGAATATAGAGTTTCTCTGCTGTTTTCTGTCTAGGCATGGAATAGAAATTTGTGTGCATGAGTGTTTTCTCTGGGGGTAAATGACATGCTGGTGTTTCTGTTAGAGGATATCATTTGAGACCAACTCTCTATCTAAGAAAGGCTCTCCAGAACATGCTGCTACATTTGGTGAACCCATTTACAGTGGTGGAAAAGCCACAGTGAAGTCTGTCTGTGGAATAGAAGTTCCATGATTTATAATAAGATCAGATCTGCAATCTATGAACTTTGATATAAATTCTTTAGGACCAATAATATCAGAAAAGTAAGATGTTCCAACTTGTCAAAAGTTTTTGTTTTTTATTTTTTTTTAAGACAGCTTTTTGAGGCTTAAATGACACACAATAAGCTGTCCATCTTTAAAGTGTATAATTTGATAAGTTTTGATGAATGTATAGAAATGAAAACCATCACCACAATGAAAAGAACAAATGAATTTCTCTCAAAAGTTTTCTTATTGCAGATGCAGTTGCTGATAAAAAAAAGTTTTCTTATTTCATTTTGTAACTTCTTCTTTCACTCCTTTGTCCCAGCAAATACTCTAGATTAGTTTATATTTTCTAGAGCTTCATAAAATGGAATAATACAGTATAGACTCCTTTTATTCTGGCTTCTTTCATTCAGAGTCCAGTGGGATTCTCAAAAACAGCTACTGGAACTAATCAGTGAGTTTAGCAAGGTTACAGGATATAAAGTCAATATGCAAAAATATAAAAAATTTCTAGGTACTAGAAACTAACACATAGAAACAAAAAGATACTATTTATAATAGTAGCAAATAATGTAAACTATTTAGGAATACATCCAACAAAAATATGTAAGACATTCACTGTAAACTTTAAAATATTGCTAAGAGAAATTAAAGAAGCTCTAGATAAATGGAGAGATATACCATGTTCATGGATCAGAAGATTCAAGAGTCTTAAGATGTCAGTTCTCCCCACATTGATCTGAAGGTTTAACATGGTCCCAATTAAAATTCTAGCAGGATTTTTTTTGTATAAATTGACAAGGTGATTATAAAAATTATATGGAATTGCCAAGGACCTACAATAGCCAAAACAATTTTGAAAAAGAGAAAAAAAATTGAAGGATGTACACTTCCTATTTTATGATTTATTATAAAAGTGCAGGGATCAAAACAATGTAGTTTTGGTGTAGAGAGAGAGAGAGACAGACAAAGGAAGAGAACAGAGAGCACATAAATAGAATCACACATATATGGATAATTCATTTTTGATAAAAGTACAGAGGCAATGCAGTAGAGAAAGGATAGTTTTTTCAACAAATTGCTCCAGAAAAATTGGACATCCATTTACAAAAGGGAAGTTTAATTCATACCTCACACAACAAGCAAAGTGAACTCAAAATAGATTACACTTCTAAATGTAAAACCTAAAACTATAAAACTTCACGAAGTAAATGTAAGAAAATATTTATGACCTTGGATTAGGTAAGATTTCTTAGGTACATTATCAAAACACAATTATAAAAGAAAAAAAATTGACAAATTAAGCTTCATACAAATTAAGAACATCAGTTTTTCAAAAGATGTTTTTTGGAGAATGAAAAGTCAGGTTCTTCCTCTTCCGGGGACGTTGTGTGCAGGCACTCAGAATGGTCCAGCGTTTGACATACCGACGTAGGCTTTCCTACAATACCGCCTCTAACAAAACTAGGCTGTCCCGGACCCCTGGTAATAGAATTGTTTACCTTTATACCAAGAAGGTTGGGAAAGCACCAAAATCAGCATGTGGCGTGTGCCCAGGCAGGCTTTGAGGGGTTCGTGCCGTAAGACCTAAAGTTCTTATGAGATTGTCCAAAACAAAGAAACATGTCAGCAGGGCCTATGGTGGTTCCATGTGTGCTAAATGTGTTCGTGACAGGATCAAGCGTGCTTTCCTTATCGAGGAGCAGAAAATCGTTGTGAAAGTGTTGAAGGCGCAAGCACAGAGTCAGAAAGCTAAATAAAAAATGAAACTTTAAGTAATAAAAATGAAAAGACTTGCTGTAAAAAAAAAAAAAAAAAGAAAAGTCAGGGCACAGACTAGGAGAAAACCATGCATCTAATAAAGAACATATATTTAGAATATAGAAGAAACACTTAAAGAAGATATGCAGATGACAAACTAGTAGTTTCCTAAGTGGTTAAACATATACATACCTCAAAGTTGCCGATCCACTTATCGGTATTTACTCAAAAGAAAAATCTCTTGTATATCCAAACAAAGACTTGTACATGGATGCTCAGTCTTTTTTTTTATTGTTGTTGTTATTTTTTTGAGATGGAGTTTCACTCTTGTCACCCAGGCTGGAGTGGAATGGCATGATCTCTGCTCACTGCAACCTCTGCCTCCCGGATTCAAGCAATTTTCCTGCCTCAGCCTCCTGAGTAGCTGAGATTACAAGCACTCACCACCATGTCTAGCTAATTTTTATATTTTTAGTAGAGACGGGTTTCACCATCTTGGCTAGGCTGGTCTTGAACTCCTGACCTCAGGTGATCTACTCGCTTTAGCCTCCCAAAGTGCTGGATTACAGGCATGAGCAATTGCACCCAGCCAAATGCTCAGCCTTTGTAATAGTCCAAAGTGAAACAATCCAAGCGCCCCTCAACAGGCAACTGGGTAAACAAACTGTGACATATTGTACTGAGGTAGTTTGGAATTTGACCCCTCCAAAGCTTACATTGAAATGTAATCCTCAATACTGGAGGTGGGTCCTACTGGGAAGTGTATGGGTCATGGTTGTGGGTCACTTACGAGTGGCTTGGTGCCCTTCCCATGGTCATGAGTGATTCTCACTCTCTTAGTTCAGGGGAGAACTGGTTGTTAAAGGGACCCTGCCACCTCCTCCCCTGTCTCTCATGCTCCCTCTTTGCCTTCCGCCATGATTGGAAACTTCCTGAGCCCTCCTCAGATGCTGGGCAGATGCTGGTGCTAAGCTTGTGCAGCCTGAAGAACTGTGAACCAATTCCACCTGTTTTACTTATAAATTACCCAGCCCCAGGTATTCCTTTATGGCAACACAAAACAGACCAATACACGTACAATGGAATACGACTCAGGAATGTAAAGGAATAAATATTGATACTTACAACAACATGGATAAATTTCAAAGTAATCATGCTGAGTGAAAGAAGCCAGGCAAAAGGATGCATACTTTATGCTTTCATTTATATAACATTCTAGAAAATGTAAACTAATCTACAGTGACAGAAAATAGGGCAGAGGTGTGAGGGAGGGAAGGATGATAAAGGAACATGAGGATGCTTTGGGCTGAGGGACCTGCTCACTCTCTTGGTTGTGGTGATGGTTTCGTAGGCATATGTTTATGCCAAAACTCAAGTCACACAATTTAAATAAATGCCATTTATTGTATGCCAATCATATTTCAATAAATATATATTCTTCCATTTCCCCCTCAAAACTCTAGAGAAGTGCCTTAGGCAGAGCCTTCATGAGACAATGTATTTAATGCAGCCAGTGCAGGGCCTGATGTATCAGGTGTGCTCAATAAAGGGTCCTTTTCTTTCACTTTCCTTCCCACCCCATCAAAATATTCAGATTCCTGTACATCTAGTACAGAAACCTGTTGTTTTTCCTGTATAGATTCTGGTGAGTCAGAAAGGCAGGAAGGTTTTGATCCTCAAAGGTCATGTGATGCTATTTGTTTGGGACTGAAACTTTCCAATGCTTTCACAGTATTTGGAACAAGACATGATTATCAGAAGCACATGTAGTTCAATGTTGAAATTTCATTTTTTTGAAATGCATCTGGGTTTTAAAAATGTAGTTATCTTATTGGGGCTTCTGCCTGGAGGCCATCTCGACCCAGGAAGCCTTTATTGAGGGCCCTCCAAGGTGTTTCTGATGCATAGAAAAGGCAGTTAAATGAGTTACAGAAGTGACCACCGGCTGACCACCTCCTTGCTTGGCTGTTGGCAGCTCTGTTCTTTGCCACCTCCTTCCTGGTGGGCTCTGGATGAGCCGCTGCTGTATACACGCCTCTATGTTGGCGTCTGTCCCTTGATCACTGTCACCGCATGTGTCTCCAGCAGTCGTGCCTAAGTGTGTCACAACATTTCCACTTCCATCCATTTCCATGGAGGCTTCCTTCCTTTTCGGTGCGGAGAGGCACCACATGCTGCAAGTGAGCTATACAAGGGAGGCTCCAGAATGCCAGGCACCAGCCTTTGAAGCTACATGGATGCAAAATGGAGACTTTTGCGTAGGGAGCCTTTGGTGAGACTTGTGCATGGAAGCCTTCTTTCAGTGGTGACCACAGTGTGGGCAAAGCCCCCCATGCAGAACCTCCAGAGAGCGTGGGAGATGCCACCAGGGAGCTCCTGCCGTATGGTGAGGGGGACCCACAGGAGGGAGCCATGCTCCCTGAGAGCCGGCTTCATCCCAGAGGCTGGCATTCCTCCATCCCCACCAGCCTGGCACTGGGGGACAGCAAATGACTGCATGTGGCTTTCAAATGCATCACGGATTCCACCAAATAGTAAACAAGCGGATACTGTCCCTTGAGCTCTCCAATGGAAAGTCAGCAGTTTAAGTTTCAGTTGACGTCCCACTTGTCTACCTCCAGTGATCCTGGTTTTGTGGGGTGGACGAGACTCTTGCCTCTGTCTCTGTGTAACTGCTGACTGTACCTTGAAGGGCACCCTTTATCAGAGACAGATGCTATCAATCAAAGTGGGTATCAGGACAATTCTCCACTGAGGCGTGGAGTTACACCTTCAGCTGTACAAGCTCCCAGGAAGCTCTTAACTTCAGGGAAAGCTAAAAGATGGACAGCATACGCCATAAGATTTTTGTTAGACTTCCTCTTACTCTTTTCTTTGAAGCATCTACACAACTTGCAGAGATCCTGAATTAACATCTTTGGGATGATTTATGTGTGTCAAAGACAGCAATTTAATGCTGAGTGTACCCTCCTAATATTCATGGAAACTGATTTAATCCCACTCTTATCTCTTGGGATAATGGCTTCTGAATAGTGCCTTCACTCGCCACCCTTTCCTGATTGGCACCGTAAAGCCTCCTTGCAGCGCGTGTGAGGAGGCAGGTGCTGTGCTGTTCTGCAGCATGCGGGCAGACAGGGTGCTGTGCTGTTCTTCTGTAGGGAATTCCCTGGCTGCCGCGGCGACTGCCATTCCTCACCTAAACACTCGCTGCGAGAGCTTCTGGATTTTCCTCCACGATGTGCTTTTGGCAGTTCTCAAGACAAGATTTCTGGGGCATTGGTGACTTTCAGGGGTTCTTAGGTGCTTGTGGCTCAGAAGGTGGGGGGGGCGTCACTGGGGTGGCTGTCTCCTGATGGAGGCCGGGTGCTTGGGGTTGGAGGCTCGGGCTCACAGCACAGGCAGCCCCAGCTCTGCTGCTCCCCAGCTGTGTGGCCTGGGGTGCAGTCACCAGGTCTTTCTCTATTCTGTATTTCTGAGGCTTTGACTTTGCTGAGCCTGGAGGGACGGCCCCTCCCAGGGTCGGCTGATTCCTCGATAGTGAGGACCTCACCTATGAGCGTGCCTGTCACATGCAAACCCACTGTCCGGGGCCCACGCCCTGCCACTTCCTCCTCTGGGCACTCACACGACTCACACTGCAGTGGCCACTGTCCCCCTGCTGTGGTCACCCCAGGGCAGGCATCTGACACTCAGGGACAGCCCCAATTCCCCAGAGCCCACTGAAATCACTCAGTGACCAGGACCTCAGCCTGCACCACCCCGCCCACCCTTCCCACCAGGAAGGCTCCTGTCCAGTTTCCAGGCCTGGTTCAGCACCTGCCTTTGGCTGGGCTGCTCTGAGGGCCGGTGGTGCTGTACCCTGGGATGCTGCCACCTGGGATGCTGCCACCTGGGATGCTGTCACCTGGGATGCTGTCAGGGCTGCAGGTTGCCGGTATCTGCTTTTACGCGTTCCTGTTTAGTGCAGGGCTGGGGGTCTGAAAGACACAATCAGAAGGGATTTTCTGACTCCTGCATTTGACTTGGTGCCTGGGATCCAGGATCCTGAATGGCTTTTAATGTGGAGGATCTTTTTTGGTGCCTGTCTTCCCAGCACGCAGCATCCAGTACCTGTGAAATCCCAGAACCTCAGGGTTGGGGCCGTTAAGTGCCTGCTAGTCTCCCTCACTAGTTCTTCACTCCCCGTGGGCATAGCCAGAGCTGTCTCCAGGTGCCTTGGAGTCCATGGTGCATAGGGAACCCTGGCTGTCCCAGGGACACAGAGAATGGGCAGCCGGCTCCCTGGAGTCATGGGTCCGCCCTGCTGGGCGCAGGTCTGCACAGCGAAGACCATCCCTGCATTGACTGGGCCACGTGGGGAGGTCGGACGGAAAGTCCACACAGGACATGGGTGTCCTCCGGAGAGGGGCAGGGCGATGCCGCGCTGGGCCAGGCTTCTTGTCCAACTGTTGTCAGCTCTGCCCTTCGCTGCCTCCTGCGTGGGAGTGTGGGTGTGTTCTGCTGCCGTGGACAGACTCAATTTAGGCTACAGCCCCTTTCTCAGTCTCCCCTGTAAAGACCCGGGACGTCCAGCGAGTCCCATGAGGGTCCTGGGTGGGAGGAGTGGGGTTTCGGGGAACTAGGAGGACACCAGTGGCAATGCCGTGGCCATGGCCAGGGTGCCTTCCGAGGTGTGACACAGAACTCCTGGGGTTCATGTTATTTACCTGGTGCTGTCAGTTACCAATGTAAAACTTATTTATATTTTATAGCCCAGATTTACACATCCTGTGCACATACGTGGCACAAAAAACCCTGACATTTTCAAATTTCATGGGAAAAAAAGCTTAGGTTCATATAAGAAGCGATGGACAAAAACGTTATAGGAAGCAAAAAAGGGAAACACCACGTTTTCTGTTTTCACCTTGTGTTCCTTGCGAAATAACTCATGAGGGCTTTAGAGGGACAGGAGGAGTGGAGGAGGGGTGTGGGGGGGGAGAGGGAGAAGGAGAGAGAAGGAGAGGGGGAAGGGGAAGAAGGGGGAGAGAGATGGAGGAAAGGGGAAGAGAGAAAGGGAAGGGGGAAGAGGGGAAGAGAGAAGGAAAGAGTGGGGGGGGAAGAGTGGAAGAGGGGGAGGGACAGAAGAAGGGGAGGGGGAGATAGAGAAAAGAAGGGGGAGGAGAAGGAGAGGAAGAGAGGGAGAAAGAGAAGAGGGGGTGAGAGGGGAAAGGGGGAGGGGGAGGGGGAGAGAGCGAAAGAAGGAGAGAGAGGGAAAAAGAGAAAAAGAGAGGGAGAAGAAGGGGAGAGGGAGAGAGGAGGAGAGTGACAAGAGAGACTGGGGAAGGGGAGAGGGGGAGATAGTGGGGAAGGGGGGAGGAAGAATAGAGAGTGGGGGAAGGGGGGAGGGGGAGATAGTGGGGAAGGGGGGAGGGGGAGATAGTGGGGAAGGGGGAGGGAGAGATAGTGGGGAAGGGGGGAGGAAGAATAGAGAGTGGGGGAAGGGGGGAGGGAGAGATAGTGGGGAAAGGGGGGAGGGGGAGATAGTGGGGAAAGGGGGGGAGGGAGAATAGAGAGTGGGGAAGGGGGGAGGGAGAATAGAGAGTGGGGAAGAGGGGAGGGAGAATAGAGAGTGGGGAAGGGGGGAGAGAGAATAGAGAGTGGGGAAGGGGGGAGGGAGAATAGAGAGTGGGGGAAGGGGGAGGGGGAGATAGTGGGGAAGGGGGAGGGGGAGATAGTGGGGAAAGGGGGGAGGGGGAGATGATAGTGGGGAAGGGGGGAGGGAGAATAGAGAGTGGGGAAGGGGGGAGGGAGAATAGAGAGTGGGGAAGAGAGAAGAGGAAGGAGGCGACAGGGAGCAGGGATATGAAGGACATGATAAAGCTGACTTATGATATAGGGTTCGGCATTAGGAAGCAGGCCCCGTTGCCGGCCGCACTGGGCGGGTGTTGCTGTAAGGCCCGGTCTTGGGGCCTGGTTGCCTCCTGAGGCTCAAGCTGCTCAGGGTGGGGTGGGTCCGGCGAGGGACCTGGGGCTCCTGTCTGTAGCAGGTTTGCTCTTCTTGGCTGCACTGAGCTGGAAAGTGGTTTGTGGTTGCGCCTTTCCCTCTGCTTGGCAGATCATGCAGGAGTGTGAACCGCAGTCAGGGCAGGCTGGCGAGGGTCCTCTAGTCCATGTGCCCAGACCAGGCTCTCGCCTCGGCCTCTCCTGTGAGCACCGAACAGAAGGCGCTGCTCAGGATTTTCCCCAGAGAAACTGCTGGAAGCAATTGCCGGTCTTGGGACAGGTGCCAGCTCAACGGATTAGGAACTTGTGAGGTCGTCGCCATCTAGCGAGGAGATGCTGGAACGTCCCGGGAGTCCCCGTAGACCTTGCAGGCGACTTGCTGAGCCTGGAAGCCGCAGCCGGGTTTGTCTCCCGCCCTCCTCAGAGTGCGCTCCCAGGCTCACCAGGCAGCTCCTTCCTGCTCTTTTAGAAAGGAACATGTAGACACCCCGAGCACAAGGGAGGCAGTGGTGAGAAGGTGGTTGACAGGCGTGGAATCACTGCTGAGGAACGTAGAGCTGAGTGGCACTGCGGAGCCTGGCATGGGTCTGGCAAGCACTGTGTCTGGGTGGGTGAGCACTGCGCCTGGATGGGCGAGCACTGTGCCTGGGTGAGCGAGCACTGTGCCTGGGTGAGTACTGTGCCTGGACAGGCAAGCACTGTGACTGAGTGAGGGAGTACTGTGCCTGGGTGAATACTGTGCCTGGGTGAGAACTGTGCCTGGATGAGTCAGTACTGTGCTTGGGTGAGTATTCTGCCTGGGTGAGCACTGTGCCTGGGTGAGTACTGTGCCTGGGTGAGTATTGTACCTGAGTGAGTACTGTGCCTGGGTGAGAACCGTGCCTAGATAAGTAAGCACTGT
>NW_022437000.1:11570840-11613307 GCF_009761245.1 Sapajus apella
AGCACTGTGCCTGGGTGAGAACCGTGCCTAGATAAGTAAGCACTGTGTTTGGGTGAGTACTGTGCCTGGATGAATGCTGTGCCTGGGTGAGCGCTGTGAGCACTGTGCCTGGGTGAGTACTGTGCCTAGGCAGGCAAGCACTATACCTGAGAGGGTGAGTACTCTGCCTGGGTGAGTCCTCTGCCTAGGTGAGTGAGCACTGTGCCTGGGCGGGCAAGCACTGTGCCTGGATGAGCCGAGTGCCTGGGCAGGTCAGCGATGTTCCTGGGTACACGGGACCTGGACTTGGTCCTCCTGTGCACTGGCCTGGGACAGGTAGACTGTGGACCTTGAGCGACAGTGGAGGAGAGGAAGCATCAGGCATGCATCACATCGCTGTCAGAGAACGCAGTGGCACCCAGAGGAGGAAAGCCAGGGGACACTGTCACATCAAACAAAGATGTAGGCTGTTTCCTCTGGGCCGAGTGTGGAGTCTTTAGAGGAAATTTCACCCCGGAAAGGGCTTCCTCTCAGATAAAGGAGCCCCCTACGGCTGCAGGTGTGTCCTGAGTGTCGACAGGTGCATTCCCAAGGAGCTGCAGAGCAGAGGTTCTGCACCAGCCGCCCCAGTGAGTCAGGGCAAAGAGGCTGGGGCCTCGCCCACCACCAGGCCCTGCAGAGTAGCCAGCAGAGGAGGGTCGGGGGAGGAGTGGGGAGGGCAGGCTGGCCTCACTTCTGCAGGTCGGTGGTGGAGGACTGCTGCCCAGTGAGAAGGGGTTAGCACGGGGTGCATTCTGCCCTTACAGCTGGCGAAGATGGTCAACTGTATATATGGCTTTCACTACAATTTTAACAAGGCCTACATTGGAATGGGGAGGCCCGCTTGCCTTGGACGCTAAAATTACCACTGATATCAATTGCAGTTCACATACCTGGGCTCAGTTTTCTTACCTAGAAAGTGGATATCAAAGCTGTGTCCTAAGCACCTCGGAGCCAGTGGCGTGGGCGGAACACTGACGTGGGGGCCGCACTCTCTGTTTGGAGCAGGCTGCAGACTCCAGGCATGGACGGATGACTGCTGCTTTCCGAGTCTTGTCTGGGAATTTGGAGTCTGTGAAAATCTAGTTTAAAAAAGTTCTGGTTGAGCCTGTGTCGCGTCTACCCCTTGAATCAAACTGCAGGTGGCACGACAGCAGCACAACTCAAACCGAGAGGAGCCGCAGTGCTCTGGGAGAAACGCAGCCGCCGTCGGAGCGAATGGCTTCACCAGAGCATTGCCGGGCGTCTTCCAGCTTTGCTGTGTGCTCCTGGGAGCCACCGAGGCTCAGCCCAAATAAATAGCTGTTTATTTATAAGGGGCTTCCTCACCTGGAGGGAGGACCCCTTCTGGGGTTGGGTCTCTTCAGAAGAGTGCCTGCTTGGCCCGAGGAAGCAGCCTACCTCTTTCTTTCATGTGGCATTTTCTCCTGACCTTGCTTGATTGATGCCGCCTATGGGATCTGTCCGAATTCAGTCCTTTATGAGCCCATCACGGCCTTGAAGCTCTGAAAGAGCTAAGGCCACTTATTGCAGAGTGGCCCAGACTCTGCAATGCAGGCTGTATACTTGCTGTCATTTCGAAGAATGTAGAATAAAATGATTAAATTCTGCTTTCTTCTCTGTTTTTAGAATGCGTTAAGCTAATTATTATAGGCCAGTTATGGCGGCTCATGCCTATAATCCCAGCACATTGGGAGGCCGAGGCGGGTGGACCACCTGAGGTTAGGAGTTTGAGACCATCCTGGCCAACATGGTGAAACCCGAGCTCTACTAAAATAATAATAAAAAAAAATTTAGCCAGGCGTGGTAGCGAGTGACTGTAATCCCAGCTACTCAGAAGGCTGAGGCAGAAGAATTGCTTGAACCGGGGCGGTGGAGGTTGCAGTGAGTTGCGATCACACCGCTGCACTCCACCCTAAGCAACAGACTCCATCTCAATTAAAAAAAAACCCTAATTATTATAGAGTCCTGAATTTCTCCTTTTTTATTGCTTCCTAGTGTATCAGCAAAGTGATGCTTTCAGCCTTTCATCTACCGAAACTGAATTGATGTGGGTAGATATGTAACTGAGTGGGGCTGAACCCTTGCAGTTGGGGGTGGCTGGTCAGACGTGGCTGTGTGTCGTTCACCTCCACAGCAGTGGCACTTTGCATCCATGTCCTCCCAGTGGAAGAGCCTCGTAGACATTTTTGCACACAGGGTCTCCTTCACAGCCGGCTGCTCTCCGCCCTCCTCCAGGTCGCCATCTTTCTGGTGTGTCTTACGCAGGGGCGCCTTATGCCTTTTGGAATATTCCCCTCCTGGAGTTTTATTTCTGTCTGCATCTCTTTGAATTTCTCCCTCTATTTCCATTCTGCACCTAGATGAATTTCATCCCAATCATTTCTTTGCTTTCCTAACTTAAAAGACTTATACTTTATTTAGAATTGGAAATTTATTTAGTTATACGCTTATATGTATATTTATTCAAATTTATAATTTATTCTGTGAAATCATCTAGGGACAGAGCAAGACTGATCAAGTTATTTACTTTGTTTCAAAACTGTCCCATGTCTAAGGACACACATGGCCCCTCTGAAACTGCATGCCAGCTTGCCAAGGATCAAGCTAAGTGTCTCCTCTAGCCCAACACGGCACTGACTCTCTAGACAGAGGCTACAGACACGGTCCCAGGAATCTTCCACATCCTACCATCATACTCAATAAAACGGTCTTGCTTGTGTCAGATTTGAGACAAAATGTCATGAACATTTTAAGAGTTATAATTCCTAATTTTTAATCTCACATTTTTTAGTTTATTACAACTTAAAACTTTGTAGAGACTTTACTGGTAAAATTATCACAAAAGATTCGATTTTAGATGACATCTTTTAGGAAGGAAGAAACTTGGAAGTAATTCTGGCACATTTACTGGTGTCTAAAATGTGGCTGCATTTTTCTTTGGTTGGTAAAATAGAAGAATTTAGCTGCTCTTGTGCAGGCAAAATATTCACCTGTCCAGCTGACTTGTAAAAACTGTGGTTTTAATGATTTTTGGAGAATTTATTTGTTACCTTATTTCTGCTGCCTCTAGATTATCCTATTATTCAAGGCCCACAAATGGTGAATGGTGTATGTGGGGGGTATGTGCATTTTAATCAGGCTTTAATGTAGAGATATATATGCTCAAATGACAGATTTTATCTAGATTATGTTGTCCCTGTAAAAGCAGGTTTTTATTTATTTATTTTTTATTACTTGAACTTTTATTTTAGGTTCAGGAGGTATGTGTGCAGGTTTGTTACCTGGGTATGTTGTGTGATACTGAGGTTTAGGAGACGATGGGTCCTGTCACCTGTCACCCAGGTACTAGGCAGAGCACACAACAGCCAGTGTTCCAGCCCTCCCCTCCCCACTGTAGTGGTCCCAGTGTCTACTGTTACCATCTTTATGACTGTGAGTACCTATCGTTTAGCTGCCTCTTACAAGCGAGAACATGTGGCATTTGGTTTTCTGTTCCTGCATTACTTCTCTTAGGATGATGACCCCCAGCTGCATGCATGTTGCTGCAAAGGACATGATTTCATTCTTTTTTATGGCTGCGTAATATTCCATGGTATATATGTGCCACATTTTCTTTATTCAGCCTGCTGTTGATGGGCACTGAAGTTGTTTGCATGTCTTTGCTGTTGTGAATAGGGCTGCAGTGAATATACATGTGCGTGTATCTCTTTGGTAGAACAATTTGATTTCTTTTGGATATATACCCAGTAATGGAGTTGCGGGGCTGAATGGTTGTTCTGTCTTAACTTCTTTGGGAAATCTTCAAACTGCTTTCCACAGTGGCTGAGCTAATTTACATTCCCATCAACAATGTACAAGCACGTCCTTTTCTCCACAGCACCTCCAGCACCTGTTTTTTATTTTTATTTTTTGACTTTTAATAATAGCCATTCTGACTGGTATGAGATGGTATCTCACTGTGGTTTTGATTTGCATTTCTCTAATGATTAGTGATGCCGAGCATTTTTTCGTATGTTTGTTGGCGACACGTATGTCTTTTTCTTTTTTTTTTCTGAGACGAAATCTCGCTCTGTCACCCAGGCTCAAGTGCAATGGCAAAATCAAAGCTCAAGACAACCTCCGCCTCCTGAGTTCAAATGATTCTCCTGCCTCAGCCTCCTGAGTATCTGGGATTATAGGCACCTGCCACCGTGCCTGGCTAATTGGTTTTTGTATTTTAGTAGAGGTGGGGTTTTACCATGTTGGGCAGGCTGACCTCAAACTCCTGACCTCGAGTGACCCATCCGCCTCATATGTCATCTTTTGGGATGTGTTTGTTCATGTCCTTTCCCCTACTTTTTAATGGGATTATTTGTTTGTTGCTTGTTCAATTGTTTAAGTTCCTTATAGATTCTGGATATTAAAGCTTTGTTGGATGCATAGTTTGTGAATATTTTCTCCCATTCTGTAGGTTGTCTGTTTACTCTGTTGATAGTTTCCTTTGCAGCATAGAAGCTTTTTAGTTTAATTAGGTCCCACTTATCAATTTTTGTTTTTGTTGCAGTTGCTTTTGAGGACTTAGTCATAAATTATTTCCCAAGACTGAGGTGCAGAATGGTGTTTCCTAGGTTTTCCTCTAGGATTTTTGTGGTTTGAGGTCTTACATTTAAATCTTTAATTCATCTTGACTCAATTTTTGTATATGGTAAAAGGTAGAGATTCAGTTTTATTCTTCTGCATATGACTATCCAGCTAGCCCAGCACCATTAATTGAATGGGGTTCCCTTTTCTCATTTCTTATTTTTGTTGATTTTGTCAAAGATGATATGGCTGTACATGTGCGTCTTTATTTCAGGGTTCTCTGTTCTGTTCTATTGATTTATGTGTCTGTTTTTGACCAGTACCATGCTGTTTTGTTTACTGTAGCCTTATAGCATAGTTAGTGGTAATGTGATGTTTCCAGTTTTCTTCTTTTTGCTTAGATTGCTTTGGCTATTCAAGCTTTTTTTCCATATAAATTTTAGAATTTTTCCTAATTCTTTGAAAAATGACATTTGTAGCTTGATGGGAAGCATTGAGTCTGCAGATTGTACTACAGTACTGCCATATTAATGACATTGATTCTTTAGATCCATGAACATGGGATTTTTCTTTTTTTCATTTGTTTGTGTCATCTACAATTTCTTTTAGCAGTATTTTGTGGTTCCCCTTGTAGAGGTCTTTCATCTCCTTGGTTAGATGTATTCCTAGGCATTGTGTTTTTGTGTGTGGCTATTGTAAAAGGGATTGCATTCTTGATTTGGCTCTCAGCTTGAATGTTATTGGTGAACAGAAATGCTGCTGATTTTTGTACATTGATTTTGTATGCGGAAACTTCACTAAAGTTGTTTATCAGTTCCAGGAGACTTTGGCAGCATCTTTAGGGTTTTCTAGGCATAGAATCTCATCGTCAGCAAAGACAGTTAGTTTGACTTCTCTTTTCCTATTTGGATGCATTTTATTTCTTTCTTAATTCTTTGAAATTCTTTGAAATTGATTTCTGTGGGAAGGACTTCCAGTTAAACATCACACTTTTAGAACACAAAATAGTCGTAAGTAATAAAAATAGTCGTAAGTAATAGAACACAGAATAGTCATAAGTAATAAAACAAGTTCTCATGTTTTATTAAAAGTCTTTTAATAAAGACTTTTTAAAATAAATACTTTTATTAAAAGTCTTTCCTCAAGCTGACCCCTTACATGGGCTCCTTCCCTACAGCTAAGGAATCCTTGTGACTCGCTCAAAACCCTCCCAACATGTCTGGATGAAGATTTGAGTATAGATGCAGACTTGATGTGGATATAGATGGGCAACATACATGCATGCACATAAACATATATGTGCTTCTCTTTTCTCCCGTGGGGAGTGTCACACTCCACAGCCTTTCTAGCTCAGATGGGACCCGTTGTGGTCAAGAAGAGTATCTGCCCTGTTGAGAGCAAAGGGCCTTGCTTGAAGTAGGATCCTCCCCTCCTTCCTCCTTTCATGCAGTAAACACTTACTGAGTGATAACAGTGTCTTCCTCCTCCAGGGGCATGGCTGGAGTGTATATTGTAAGTGGGGTGAGCATGCGCCTGCCCTGGGGCACTGAATAGGAGCTAGAACGTGAGATGTCCCATCAGGAGAACGACCACAGAGCCCTGGAGGGGACATTGCCTGAGAGGAGCTCCGTGGTTTGCTCTGTGAGTGCTGGTGAGGGGCGGGCAAGGGGCTGGGTGCGAGACAGGGAACATCCTATGCTAAGGATGGCGGCTACTGTGAGGGCTGCGGCAGGTCAGACCTTTCCCAGCGGACGTTCTAGGTGGCTGCAGGAAAGAGTGAGGGCAGTGGCCTGGTGTGAGACTGGAGAGACACAAAGACCAGGCTGTGGACCACGTGATGGGGTCTGGACTTGATCCTATGACCTGAAGGGACACAGTTGGTGGGTGATGTGTGTGTGTGTGTGTGTGTGTGTGTGTCAGAGAGAGAGAGAGATGTGACGTGGACTGTGTCGAAGGCATTACTTTGCCTCCAGTGTGGATAATAAATGAGTGAGTGGTGGGCCCCACGGGGCTTGGGAGGACGCCCAGTAGGAAGCGATGGGTGGTGGCTGGGACCAGCATCTGGGCCAGGGGTGGCGTGGGAAGGAAGGAAGCTGGTAAGACGTTGGGAGAGTTGAGGTGGGAGAGGAGTCAAGGGTGTTCAGGGACCTGTGTGGTAGGCGTGCATCGGCAGAGCTCCCTGACATGATCGGGCCATGCTTGGGAGCACAGGCATGCTCTCTGACTAGTGGGCCCCTGTGGCTTTTCCCTGTGGCCTGTGTGTTGCTGACATAGCCACTCTGTGCCCACGTCCTTGGCTCCCCCTGGGGTGCTGTGAGGGCCCCGCTACAGCCATAGGAGCAGCCTCTGTGTGACCTTTTGGCCCAGGCGCTCGGAGACCCAGAGCCTGCTGCTGCCAGCCAGGACAGACACTAATGTTCCCAGGACCATCACTGGCCCTGTGGTGGGCCAGTCCAAACCTCGGTCGTGCTGAGCCACTTTCCGCTCTTCTTGGAAGTTCCAGTGCAGGTAGAACCGACTGTGCTCCATCATGGCATTCCTGACTCTTACCTGCTTCAGGCTTACTGTGTTGGCAGTGTGCCCAGATCCGGCCGTGCCCCTACTCCAGAGATGCATTCATGTGTAAAGCACTTAATCATTTAACCAAGCGCTGAGGTGCTGGCCATCCTGCGGCCGGCATGGGCAGTGAGGTGCGGTGAAGGCGGGTGAGCACAGTGCCTGTGACACGCGCACCTGCTTTCTAGCGGGCTGCGGGACCACCCACTGTCCTATGTGTGCATCTATTTTCCATTTTGGGAGGCTTTACTTCATTCTCTTTTAAAAATTAAATAGCATGTTTGTGTACTATTAAAGTTGGTGGCTTTGGGGAGGGCTTTTGAGGAGGAGGAAGAGCAGTGAAGGCCTCAGTGGTTGCCCATTCATTTAGTCTGCCGTCCGCCCTTGACCCCATCATCCAGCAAGCTCATGGTCTAAGCTCTGTGGGCTGGGTGGGCGGAAAAGCCAGCTAGGGCTACTGTCTACCCCTAGTGCCTGGCAGTGCGTTCAATCAAAGCTCCCAACTCTCTCAGTTGATGTCCTGTTGTTAGAAACCTCATCTTCCTTGAGGACTTTGGAGCCAGGCTACCTGCGTGCAAATCCTTCTTCTACTCACCCTTCCCACCATAAAGTCTGAAACAAGCAGAGAATGGTTTCTGGTTTCTTTAGAGGTGAGAGATGAGGAGGGGACCCCAGAGCTTTGTGTGTCGGAGCCCCTAGCCACCCCTGGACCAGCACTGCTGTTGTTGAGGAGGGGAGGATGCTCAGAGGAAGGACAGCTTCCCGTGGCCGCATGGCCAGTCAGACGTCCAGCGAGGCCCAGGGCCTGGCTCTACTGACACCTCTTGAAGGGGCCAGAAACCAGGGCACCTCCTTCCGGGCAGGCCCTGACCACTGGCTCACACCTGGTTATGGCAGGTGTCCCCCCGGGAGATGAGATCTGGCTTCTGATTCTGATTCCAGTTCTGCCGTTTGAGCCTCAGCTTCTCCCTCCTTTAAGTGGGGAAGACAGTAGCAGGCCCAGTTGTGAGCAGACTGGGGCTGGGACAGGCTGGCTGTCTTCATTCTGTGCCACCTGGGAAGTGGGATTCCTGCTCCTGCGGGTTACTGAAGCCACGTTGAGCCCTGAGGGACATCGCCTGCCACCTGGGCTCTGCTTTGGTGAGGTTCGGGAATCCGAGGATATGTCGCCTCTGCTCTTGCGGCCAGCATGCTTCCCGTCGGTCATGGAGCACTGCTGGGGGCATCGTGTCTGGTTATTTAAGGCCCACGACGCACTGGCCCGGCAAAGCACAGGCCGCCTGTGTCCAGTGCTTGAGATAAGCAGCAGTGGGGCAGTAGGGGCTGACCTCATTTTACAGTCATGGAAGCAGGGCTCAGAGAGAGGAAGCAGCTTGCCTGAGGTCAGGACAGGCCTGGTGGATGGATCACAGCCCCGCACTGTCATGGCTCCCGGCTGAGAGCCTTTGTCCACCTGTTTGGCTCCAGCGGGGACACCCAGATTTGGCTTTCCTGCACTTTTCTTCAGTCCCTTTTTTTTTACAGTTTAGGAGAAGTTTAATTTCACATCTTTGGTGAGAAAATCCACATATCTGTTCACACACATGGCTAATCCCTCACCCTTCACTCAGTCCAAAGTATATTTTCTCATCCCTTCATCGGGAGATCACATATAAAATGATAGAGATACTGCTCTTAGAGTATGCGAACTCTAAATATGTCATCTAAAATATTCGAAAAACAGGTTTTGAGTTTTTATGGTTCGAATGGGAAAAGTCGCTGAAACAAAAGCTTGACAAAGTTTTACAAAACTGGAGGTTTGGATCTGCAAATTAGATGTCTTGATGCCAGTGGGGACTCTGAACGTCCCTGTTCACGGCACTTCCTTCAGGATGAAGTAAGCGGAATTTCTTCCTGGGCCACCCCTAGTCTTTCAGATTGCTCCCAGACAGCTGTTCCAACAGAGCCCCTAAGCGCCCCCTCCATCTACGTGGGTCCAGAATCAGCCTCTCTCCTGAGGGCCCATCGTGGTACCCATAATGCACAGTCCCTGGGGGAATTGAAAGGTGAGTCCCTGCAGTCATTTTCTGGGTTCTGTGGCTCGGATGAGGTGCCCCCTGAGAATGATGGCAGAAGCTTGTATCCTCCTACACTGTCCCCAAACCGGGTCACTTCCCATCTACCCAGAGAAGCCTGGTGTGGATGCCCATCAGTGTCGGATGCCATGGTTTGTCGCGAAGCAGGGAAGCACCCCAGTATCTGTGCTGACTGCAGCAGAGGGCGCATGCACCTGTTAGGGTGCACTGGCCAATCACTTCCCTCCTCCTCACCCCAAATCACTGTGAGGAGTTCGGGAGGAGTGTGGGTGCACACGAATCAATACCACGTGTGCACGGGCTGGGTTCTGGTCTGTCTCTGCCACTGTAGATGCATATTTGTATCAGATTCATGTCTGCATACCTATGCATCTCTGCATGTTCCAGAGCCTGTCTGTCCTGGGTCCGATGTCCTGGTGGTGCTGGAAGCCTCTGGCAGCAGAGTATCACTCTTCAAATGCCACCTGGCATGCCCGTTGTCCCAGCCATTCTTGCTCTGCGCCCTGGACACGCCATTCCTCCAATCAGAGGCATTTGGCACCGGGGGCATGGCAGGCATAGCATGAAGTGACGGAGGTGCCCCACACACAGGTCAGAGGCATGTATCCTCGGGACCTTGCAGGTGCCACCGCAGCCCCCGTGGACCCCTGAGCACAGGCACCTCCATGCGCTTTGCTCTCCGGGTGCCTGTTTCCTCATCCCAGTCTATGTCAGATGAGTCTAGATTAGAGCAAAGAGATCATTGTTCATCACTAAATTTTAAACTGGTCATTAAATTCTACTGCACAGGCAGTATCTAAAGACTGATATCTAAAAACAATCTGATTTTCAAAAGCCAGGGTTTGAGAAAGAAAAGATTTGGAAAGAATTCTACTGACGTGGCTTTGCCTGTGGAAGGTCAGAGCCTGAGGGTCCAGGACAGAATCGCTCCCTGACGAAAGCTTAGGGGATCCTTGGGTGACTCTCTGGCTCCCCCAGAGGTCACAGAGGACCTGGAAGAAGAAAGGTGACAGAAGGGGACTGGCCTGAGTTCAGGTGTAGTGAGCCCATGAGGCCCTGGGTAAGGGCTCCAGGCTACAGAGAAGGGTCCGGTCTCCTGGGGTGGGCGCAGCCTTGCAGAGAAACCCACGTGGCTCAGCCCTGGACGGGCAGTGAACCATGGTGACCAAAGAAGGCCCTAGGGCAGCTGCTGACCTGCCTTGACACACAGGATTCTGGAGCCCCGAGGGGGTTATGGAAGAACCACATGGGCCTCAGAGCCAAGGATTCTGAGATAGGCTAAGGGAGGCAGACACCAACCACCAGTCTCAGGCAGGGATGGGGCGAGGCTGTCGGCAAGGGTGAGGGGCATGCCGGGCCAAAGACCAGTGGAAGACCTGGCCAGCTCAGGACTGGCTGTAGACAGCTGGCAGGACATGAGGGTTCTGAAGCCTGGAGAGCTTCCTGGGAGAAGGAGACAAGCTCCAATGACCTCCTTGAAGTCTGGAGAGGACCACGTGACCTTTAATGGGTAAGATTAATTTTTTGCTGTTTGTGCAAATGTGGGTCAGTGGGATGTGAGTTTTCAGTTATGGAGAAAGAAAATCAGTGCATCTCACAGATTTTAGAGACTGCGGCTGTTTTTTGCATTGTACCTGCTACATGTTGCAATTAATTTTCCATCTTCTTGTGTGACTGCTGTTGGGATGGGAAGAGAGCCATTCCTAGGGCTGTAGGCTTTGTGGGTTCTCACTGTCTCACTCCAGCGTTAGGTCTCGTAGGAGCTAGGATGCAGACCTGGGTCTAAGCCTCATCCAGGAGACCTGTGATAATGCGTCTATTTTTCTAGGGACCCTCCCTGCTGAGAATGAGCCCCTGAAAGGTGGCCCGTGGCATCCTGGGAAGAGACTGTTGGATAGGGAAGGTCCAGAGTTGGGGTGAGGCTTGGGGTGGGCAGGAAGGAGGCCCGGCTTGTCTGGACCAGCATCTGGTCAGGAAGCAGGGCCAGGGACAGGCAGATGCTTTTCCTAAGAGAAGTCTGCATGGATATGTCTTTCCTGCCCCAAGAATGCAGGTGCCCACATCTGTGTTCATGCTGTGCACGTGGGGTTGCAGCCCTGCACAGTCGCTGGCACGGGCAGCGATGGACGTGCAACAGGCCAAACTGCCTTTTGTCTGTGGCCTGGACAGACCCCAGAGAGGTGGGGGAATCAGGCAGGATGCCACGGCTGCGGGGCTTCCAGTCACTTTGGGAACCTGAAGGAGTGTCCAGTGCTGAGCCCACTGCAGGCCAAGCGCGGGCAGGGCAGGACTGAGAGCGGCGGCTTTCCACCACGCTCCCTGCCTGCTACAGTGAGACAGGGCCAGGTAGGCGCGGAGCGGAGGCCCGGGGGCTGTGCCCACCTGGAGAAGTACACACGGAGGGGGTACACGAAGGACGTGATTACCTACCAAGCTCAGCTGTTCGCACTGGGCCCATCTTCTCGGAGTGTCTCTGAGTGGGTGTGGATGGCTGTGTTCAGACTGCATGCTCTGCATTGTCCCATTTTCAGTGAAAACTGAGTCTTTCACTTTTGACTAGAAGTCTCACTTTTTTTTTTTTTTTTGAGACAGAGTCTTGCTCTGTTGCCCAGGCTGGAGGGCAGTGGCACAGTCTCGGCTCACTGCAACCTCCGCCTCCTGTGTTCATTCTTCTGCCTCAGCCTCCCAAGTAACTGGAATTATAGGCGCCCACCACCACGCCTGGCTAATTTTTTTGTACTTTTAGTAGAGACAGCGTTTCAGGATGTCGGCCAACCTGGTCTCAAACTCCTGACCTCAAGTGGTCCATCCGTCTTGGCCTCCCACCTTGCCTGGCCTAGAAGCCCAACTCTTTAGCGTGTTGTCTAACCAGGACCTAGTCTTTTTTAGGGGGAGATTCTAATTAGTGAGTGTGGATTTGCACTTGGTACTGAGGCCTGGTCATCTTTTTAAATTATTTCATTGATAAGCTACTGGTGCATGAAAGTTACTTATAATTACACCAGTGTTTGCATCTTAACGTTATTGTGGGGTGAAATAAGGCTCTATCCATTCATGCTTGTGCAACGAGGCCACTGCTTGTCCCCCTGACTTTGATGTGGGGCAGGTAGGGGACCTCCTGCTATGGGTCAGGGGCCACTTCGGGGACTGTCCAGGCCCTCCTGCGCCAGAGGGGAGCTGCAGCCCCAGGGAGGGGTCAGGAAACCCCGAGCGCTTGGGAACAAGGCTCCAGGGAGTCACCGTCCTTGGCTGGGGAGTTTCCCAAGGGCTTTCGTTGTTGTAGATGGAAGCGATGTTGCTCTGGACGGGGACGCAGGTGCTAGGGGATAAGAGCGGGTTCTGGCTTCACCCACTTTCTCGGCCTCCCTTGGGGAAGCAGGAGCCGTGAGTCACCTGGAGCCCTGCATTTCTTCTCTGGCTTCCTTTTTATTCTAGAGCCATAGTCTCCGACGGAGGCGGATTCAATCCCTGGATCCTGTATTTCTAAAGAGTGAGGTTTTCTGTCTTGCCACCAGATGTCAGTAAAACCCCTCTGAAAATAAATGTGCTTCAGGGAAGGTGGATCCAGACAAGGGAGTCCAGTTTAGGATTTGAGGCTTGGCCAATGTGCGGCAAGGCCGTGGTCCTGTGTGCTGACATGGGGCAGCTCTGGCCCTGCGCTCCTTGGGGAGGCCTGGACTCTGAAAGCTCCCCTAACTTGCCTGCCTTGCAATCCCAACTCCGCTGGCATGCTTGCTTGTGCAGGAGGCCACTGCAGTGCGGGTGTGGGGCGCAGTGCTGCTGCTGAGGGAGTGGGGAAGGCCCCCGCTGGTGTCCCAACACTCAGGTTCCTCTGCTTCTGGAGCACCTCGGGCTCCATCTGTGCAGGATTTGTTGCAGGCGCAGTGGAGGCTTTACAGGGGTTTGTTCAGCGTGGTTCTGCCTGATGGTGATGACATTTGTTAATGTAACTGCGGAAACCACATGGCATCCACACCCGGGATGCTGTCAGGGTGGGTCTGCATAGGCTGGGGAGGACCCCAGGAGGGAGGGGAGGGATGGTGCTGATGGAGGCGGCAGCAGGCCCGGGCACAACCCTATCACTCCCGTGCTTTGCCACTTTGCTTTAGAAACGGAGAGCATCTCTGGATTGTATTTATTGCTCAGGAAACAGTTTCACGCCTCTTTCCCACTTGCTCCAGTGGAAGCATGTGGGTGGCACGGATTCCATTCACAAGTGGGCCGAGCCGTGCTGCTGGGGCGGGGAGGGCGGCGAGGTGACTGGAGGTGCAGGCTTTAGGTGAAGCAGTGCTCAAGTCCCAGCTGCTCTCGTGATTCATTCATCGCCCTGGGAAGTTTCCTGATGGTCCACCTTGCTCCTGCTTCTCCAGAGTGGCAGCAGCAATGCCTCTGCCATCAATATTTTGAAGTTTAAACAGATACAGTCTGAGCTGTAAGAGCAAGAAGTCACAGTGAGCTCTGCAGAAGAGTGAGGAAGGAGAGGAGCTGCATGTCTGAGGTGGGAACCAAGGAAGGGCCAAGCCAGCCCTGTAGGTCCCCATGGGCTTGGCGGGCGCCCGTCTTAGTGGACAGATGAATTTCTTGGGTGAAGATGAGCTGGCTGGGGGCTTGGTGGGCACCCGTCTTAGTGGACAGATGAATTGCTTGGGTGAAGATGAGCTGGCTGGGGGCTTGGTGGGCCCCTGTCTTAGTGGACAGATGAATTGCTTGGGTGAAGATGAGCTGGCTGGGGTCTCTTCACATGAATAAAGAGCAGACTCGCCAGGCAGCAGGACAGCCCTGGACTGAGGCTCCACGGAAGGTGGACACGGAGAGAAGGTGGGACCACCAAGGTCTTTCCTGAGGCCCCCGCCCCTGGCCCAGTGGCTATCCGGTGGAATCACCTTTGCAGAGAGTGAGAAGGCATGGCAGCTGCTGGCAGGCCTGCGCATGGTGGCCCAGCAGCCCGGGCCGTGGATGGGAATTCCAGAAATTCTAGGAGTGTGGCCGCTTCCTGATGCCAGCTGCCTGCTCGCCTATGAGGCCTCTCACAGGCAGCAGATTCACTTCGGAAAGAAGGGGGCTTAGTGAGGCTCTGCCTTGTCTCCCTGAAATAAGAACACTAGCTACCTAATTGGAAGGCCAAATCAAACCTTGAAATAGTCCTGAAACTGGAGGGTTAACATATTTTAGGAATAATCTAACCACACCCCAAAATTCAAATGCTCTTCTCTCCTGCCTCTTGCTTTACTATGTCAAATCTTCAGGGTGTTTTTTGTGTTTTTTTTTTTTGTTGTTGTTATTTTGGGGGAAAGAAAATCTTTGTACCTCTGCTGTTTTTCCCTAAATTACATTAAAAGCTGATGAATGCCTTCTTTTCTCCCCTTTGGTGACAGTGGGGCATTCCTTTAATATAAGAGGCCACCTTCCCTTCTGGGCTGTTGAGTCTGGGACTCCTGCTCTGGCTGATGTGGGTTGGCTCTGTCCCCTCCCAAATCTCAGAGCCGTGATCCCAGTATTGGGGGAGGGGCCTGGTGGGAGGTGATGGGATCATGGGTGGATTTCCCCCTTGGCGTTCTGGACATAGTGTGCGAGTTCTCTGTTCTCTCTTCCTTCTGCTCCAGCCACATAGGACATGCCAGCTTCCCCTTCGCCTCGCGCCATGATCAGGAGTTTCCCGAGCCCCCAGCCATGCCTCCTCTACATCCTGTGGAGCCGTGAGCCGATTAAACTCTTTTCCTTATGGACGAGCCAGGCTCAGGTGTTTCTCCGTAGCAGTGTGAGCATGGACTCATACGTGGGATCTTTCTTTCCAGCCCTGGCTGTGTGAAATTTGCCAGGCCCAGGCTTGAGGTTCACAGGTGCGCCAGGGGTGGCTGGGGTCGGGTGAGGTGAGAGCCAGGCTCTGGGCCCAAGCACCTGACATACCCGCCATAGGACCACATCCCCTAGAAAAGGGCCATGGGAGAAGCTGGACACCCACCTGCCAGGGTGAGCCAGAGGGCAGGGAGATTTCCTGATGTTTCAGAGCATGATCCACCAGGAAGCTGGTGTGCTGGCTCTCTTCATCTTTGAAAAGTTCAGGAAGTGCTGGAAAAACAGCCGCTTCTAGAACTTTCTCTCGTGTTCTACTTCCTGACGTAGATAGAGATTGCCATTTTTGATTCCACAGGAATGTGTATGTCTCTTGGGCCTCAGGCTGGGCTGCGATTCCCAAGAAACTGAGGCCACTTCCACTTCAGACAGGGAGGCTCCATGGGCAGCGCTTGAATTGTTTCACAGAATTCAGTGTAGATTCTGATTAAAAACAAAGCCTGAAACAAAACAACACTTCCTGTCATTTTCTGGAAAAGTATCTTTTCCATTCTTAATTATTTCCTTATGACAAATATTGTTTATTTTCATTATTAAAAATTTAGATTTCACATATAAGGTAAAACATTAAAATAAAAATTCATTTTTCCTGATGATAACTGCTTTTGTGGGGCCATCTTTTAAGGCTTTTTTTCTATGTGCATAAGATTTTTTTAAATAATGGTATACTTGTCAATATTTTTTAAATGCAGGGATAATGAGTTACAATGAGAAAAATTTAGCAAATTCTGCCTTTAGTTTTTTTGTTTTTTCTGAGAAGGAAATGGAAATCAATTAAAATCACATAGAACTAAGTGATCTGGCTGTTTTTCAAATGATTCAATGTAGAGTTGCTGTAGGGCCCAGCAAGTCCATCCCTAGGCATGCGTGAAGTGAAAACTCAAGAGAAATAAGAATGCATGTCCACACATCAACGTGTGCATAAACGTTCACAGCCACATCACTCACAGTTGCTGAAGACAAGCACAACCCGAGGGCCCGCCCCCTGAGGACGGGTAGACACCGTGCTGTGTCCACACAGTGGAACGCTACTTGGCTTCAAAAACGAATAAGGTGCGGCTACAGGCTGCATGAAGGAAGCTTGAAAACGTTGTATACTAAGGGAAAGATGTCAGTCACAAAATGCCACTTAACGCATGATTCTGTTTATATAGAATTTCCAGGCCAGGCACAGCGTCTCACGCCTGTCATCCCGGCACTTTGGGAGGCTGAGGCAGGCGGATCACTTCAGGTCAGGAGTTCGAGACCAGCCTGGCCGACATGGTGAAACCTTGTCTCTACTGAAAATATAAAAATTAGCCGGGCGTGGTGGCATGTATCTGTAATCCCGGCTACTCAGGAGGCTGAGGCAGGAGAATTGCTTGAACCTGGGAGGCAGAGGTTGCAGTGAGCAGAGATTGCGCCATTGTACTCTAGCCTGTGTGATAGAGCAAGACTCTGTCTCAAAAAAAAAGGATTCCCAGAATAGAAAAATCTATAGAGACAGAAATCTGTAAGTGGTGGCTTCGGACCTGAGGGCAAGGGTAGGAGCGGGCTAGAGGGTGACAGCTGGAGGTACAGAGTTCTTTGTGGTGGTGGAAATGTTCGAAAATGCACTGTGGTGATGGCTGCACATACCTGTGAATATACTCTTAAAACCATTAAATTGCATACTTTTAATGAGAGAATTAGTGGTATGTGAATTATATTCTAATTAAGCTGTTAGAGAAGAAATGCGAAGCACCCCAGAATTGGGGCCGTGAAAGGATTTTAGTAACTATGTGTCTGGGAACCTCTGAATCTGACCATGTGATGCCGTTGAGAACCCAGGCCCTTTACTAAACAAGGAGACACGTTCCATTAAATGTCACAAACATTTTATATGGCTAGTTCAGTTCCCAAGAAAGTAGCAGAAATCTCCAAGGGCTTGGAAACAAAGAAGAAAATGAAAATCAGAGTGATCCGTAAATAAGTGGTATTTTTGGCAGCCAGGGTGGGGAGGGCCGCAATGTTGGTCTCATGATCTCAGTCAGAAGAGACCTGCATTTTGATGCTCCCCAAATAAACAAGTGGAATATTGAACGCAATGTGACTACCCCCACCACCTCCCACACACATACAGCCAGAATCCTTGTTAAAAGTTCCACTCTTGGTAAAAGCACATTCTAGAAATCATTTCTGCACTGGTGCTTGGTGGCCAGGAGGCTGGACTGCAGGACAGGATGGTGGCGTTTGGAGTCCAGCCCCAGCTCTGCTCCTGTCCTGGCTGGACTGTGCTGCCAGCACAGCCTGTGGACCCCCAGAAGAGAAGTCATCCAGCCTGTCCTGGGACGGGGCATCCCCTCAGGCCCTGCAGACGTAGGCCCCAGACGCGCCCGGAGGCCACACCTCACAGGTTTCCCACAGATAGCGTCCTGCTGAAGAGGAGCTCATCCTCCCCAGACACAGAGCCCAAGTGGAACCAACTCACCCAGAATTTGCTGAGGAAGCTGGCGTGCCGGTTCCTTTCACTTCCGAGAAGTTCCAGAAGTGCTGGGTAAACCAGTGCCTTCTAGAATTTTCTGCCAGGCCTTCGATGTCCTGACACAGAGCTTGCCCTTTTTCAGTGGCAAGGGGACTCTTGTCAGCTGCATCAAATAGGAGGAAGATGCAGGATTGTCACCTAACAGAGCCCAGAAGGAGGTGAGGAGACCTAAACCTTCCCAAGAGGAAATGGAAACCGAGTCCCAGGAAAAACACTGTGAAGAAGGAACGGGAAGCTTCCAAGGAGAACCAGGAAGAACTTCCAGCAACTAGGAACACAATAAGACTTCAACCAAAATGTGAGTGAGGGGGAATTGCATCTAGCTAAAGGGAGAATCGGCGGCTGGCATTTGAAGAAATCACCCATGGTATGGAGAAGCCTGGTGGAGATGGGAACCAGGAACGCTGGCTACGGACCTGCAGGTGGGGTGCCGTGTCCCTGTGTCCCCATGTGCATCCCTGACCCTGTACACGTGGCAGCACCTGAGGCTCAGGGAGACACTGAGGGTGCCCTGGGCAGGCAGGTGGACCCACACATGCCCAGCTTGGAGCCTTGAGGTCCAGTACTCGCATCAGGAGACCAGACCCCTGTCTGTGAAATAGCAGTGAAGCCTCATTGCAGGGGCTGACATCCCAGAAGCCTCCTAGGAGCCCCCCAACACCCTTTGAAGGTCAGGAGCACCTCTGCTCCTCGCTTTCCAAACCCACAAGCCGGTGTGGGTGGAGCATGCACCATGAGAAAAGGAGGGGGCTGACCTGTGTTTGGGAAAAGAGATTACTCGGACGTGTCACTTTTAGAGGAGTCACACACAAAACGATGTAGTAACACATCTGCAGGGGAGGTTCGTGCCTGACGTCAGAAGTGAAGAAAACGCTGGCGGTGGCCATTCCACGTGGTGTCCGTCCCTCTGCCTGTCCGGCGGCGCAGCATCCTCCTCCCATCCTGTGGGCTCCTTTTGGGTATTTTGCTCCCTTCCTCTGGCTCCCCATTCCTTCCAGGTCTTTTACAGCCTGGTGTTTGAGACTCACCCAGGAGGAGGAAGCATTCTCTGAAAGCACCTTTGGATCAGAATGGGAATGCCAGGGAGAGAAACCAGAAGTCTCTTTTCCAGCCCAGACAGCAAGAAGTGGATATAGGAAAGTCTTCTCAGTAGGGGGGGGCTCTCCTGGGATGGGGTGCACAGGGACTGTGTGAGCTTCACTCATAGACAGCCCCCGTTGCCCAGCTGCCAGGGAAGATGGGCATGTGGTGAGGGTGGGCGCTAGCCAGCTAGGTGGGGATGAGTGATATCGTCTGTAAACACGGTCGCAGGAGAGGGCTGGCTTAGCTCATTGTAAGGCAGATCTGGAGGCCCTTCCCAGCTGAGCAAACACCCACAGAGGACATTGCTGGCACTGAAACCCCAGGAAGAACCAGAGTAAACACGATGGCCAGTCATTAAAATATGAGGTCACATCATCATCTAGGGTTACGCTTCAGCACCCCCGAGTGGCGTCTGGAAATAGAGACGGTGACTGTTGGCAGCAGCGTTCTCAGGTTGCTTTGAAAGCTTTGTCTGCGTGGAGTTTCAGGTGCAGACTTGGAAATAAATTAGAATATGTCCTGGTGGGAGTGAGTAGCTATGGGTTCTATTTTATGAACACTTTCCAGTGCAGCCGTTTTATGCCAGCCCAAAGCAATTACAGCTGAAGAGAGAAACTTTCCAAAGGACCTCTCCCAGGATGTCAGTTTCCTCATGTCGTAATTAAATGTTTGCCTATTTGAAACATTGGTTTTCTGCGCCCAGATCAGCACGACTTGAGTGCTTCCAGGAAGAACTGTTTTACGTTTTTCCTTTTGTTTAGATGTATGGAAATTTGAGTTCTGTAAAATGCTTATTATAAACCTGGACTTCTTTTCTAAAAGCTTAAAACACTCTTTCTAAAATCTCATGTAGTTAGTCAGCCATTCCTTTTTTCTGAGATGAAGCTTCACTCTTGTCACCCAGGCTGGAGTGCAAGGGCACAATCTCAGCTCACTATAACCTCTGCCTACTGGGTTCAAGCAGTTCTCCTGCGTCAGCCTCCTGAGTAGCTGGGATTACAGGTGCCTGCCACCATGCCCAGCTAATTTTTATATTTTTTGTAGAGACGGGATTTCATCGTGTTGGCCAGGCTGGTCTTGAACTCCTGATCTCAGGTGATCCACCCGCCTCAGCCTCCCAAAGTGCTGGGATTACAGGTGTGAGCCACCACACCTGGCCGTGTTAGTCATTCTTTTTGGGTCAATCAAATGTTATAGAGAATTTCTAAGATTTTAAACAATCAGAAATCTTTAGTGTTTTGTGTTTCCTGCATCTCTGGGGCTGGGAGCACATCACCTGCTCTTAAGTTACAACAGTGACTCCTACCTCACCGGGGCAGGTGGTGACGCTAGTGTTAGAAGCCAGTTCTCGGCTCAGGTTTCCCAGATGTCATGACTTGCCACAGACTCGCTTTCCTGTTACCCATGGCAGGGCGTTGTAGGAGAATTAAATGAGATGTTCCAAGAGCTGTGCCTAGTAGGTTCCCCTTGAAATTGGGCAGTAGATGTTAGTAATTAATTAGCAATGGATTGGCATTAGGAAATCATGATATTTACAACCTAGACTCAGACCCTGGGGTCATCACTGCCCAATATGTAACAGGGGAGTGGGGAGGTCATTCCAGATTGGGTAGCACCTGAACCCTCATGTCCTTGTTAGGGAAAAGATGGTAGCCGTTCAATGCACATTGAGGGCCATAAGTGGAAAGTAGACTTCTAAAACAAAGGCCAGCATGATGACGTAGAGGTGGCTGTCACCCAGCATGGCCTTCATCCATGACGCTGCTCACCAGCATGCTGGCCTTTCCCTATGGAGACACCGCCCTGGAGCCCTGGGCCAGGCTGCGCAAGCTCGCACCTGTCACAGACCTTCTCTCAGCCTATAAGAGGGGAGGAACACAGGTCCCACCATCATGAGAGTTGGGTGGGGTGGCATGTGGGTGTTCGGGAGAGGAGCTGGCTGACCAGGTGTGAGCCTGCAGCTCCCGGGCCAGGCTCACCTGCTGTGTACCTCGCTCAGTGGAGGGGATTTGCAACTCATCAGGACTGCACTTTGGGACATTATTTTCAGATGAAGCTTCCAGGGAAGTCCAGAGTGGTGGGTGAAAGAGTTGAAGAAAAGTGGATTTTGGTGAGTACTGCAGAGAGGATGAAATGGGGCTGGCGACGCCGCAGGTCTGTTGTTCGGGGGTGTTAGGAGGTGGATGGTGTCCGTAGGAGTGCAGGGAAGACAAAGAGCACCTGAGGCTGCCAGAGCTGGGGAGAGGAAGGGACCAGACTCCCCCTTGCACCCCAGAAGGAGTCAGCCCACATGGATGTTGGCCTTCTGCATCCAGAACTGTGAGGGAACACATGTCAGTTACTGCGAGCCACCCAGCCTGTGGCCTTTGTGATGGCAGCCCCAGGAGACTAATGGGAAGCCCTACTCTGCTAGGGCTGCGCACAGCTGCCGGGGTCCTGCTTCCTCCCCGAGCCAACAGGAGCGGCCCGTGGTCTCCAAGAGAAGGCCCTGGGTGTGCATGGGACTTGCTCAGCTTTTGACTTTCTTATGTCATGTGCAATGTGCCCAGCACATAGTAGGGCTCCACATGAAGAATGTCACAGCACTGGGCCACCTGTAGGCCATATGCACTGATGAAAAGACTCCCGAGTTATTTTATGTTTCTCTTTTCTCCATATGAGTGTATTTCACATGTGGCCTGGCCACACGGAAGTGCTCCTGGCCACGCAGGGTGAGTGGCCTCCACATTAGACAGTGCAGCTCTACTGAGTGCAAAGCCCAAACCAACTGCTAAGAGCTCAATGACTTCATGGATGTTCGTGATCCATGGAGTCCCAGGATAATTAAATATTCTGCTCCCAACCCCATGGGCGTGGTTCCCATGTGGACCATGAGACACATTTCCCATGAACACTTCTGTGGAAGGCACCATGGTGGCCACAGAGAAGCCATAAACCCACCTTTTGCTCTGGGAGCTTGGGATCTAGTTGCACAGGTGACAGCTAGATGTTTGAAGCTAGAAGCACGAAAGGAGGAAGGGATCACTTGTACTGAGAAATCTGGAGGTGGGAAGCAGAACAGCCTTGGGGTGGGGGTAGAAGAGGATGGGCAGTTTCTTACTGAGGCTGTAGGTTGTGCAGAGGCCTGGCTGGCACCTAACCACAGTGGTCCTGGTTCAGCCACTCAGAGTAGAAGGCCCTCAGGCCCACACCTGGCACAAGAGGCCTTGCACACGGTGGCCACTCAGGTGTGGGCAAGAGAATCGTTTGGGAGATACTGTGTTTATCCAGACATGAGACCAGGAGGAGTGGTGATCAGAGGTGACCTTGCAGCTGCCCCCCAACTCCCGGTGCTCAGGTGCTGGTGCCTGGAGTGTGGAGCACACTCAGGAGACATTTGCCAAATGCATGAGCTTCACGTGACACCTGCCACGTGGAAATGGATGCACAGGTGCCAGCCACACTGTGGACACATCTTCCTTGTCTCCAGCAGCTCAGCAGAAGCTCCTGCTCTTCCCGCTCATGGCCAGCTTCCCATGGAAGCAGACCCAAGATCCGCTCACTTGGCTCCCAGGGCGTTGCTGTGGTTGCCTTTCTGCCCCCCTTATTCCCCCAGCGTAGCTCTGCTTCTGTGGTGGTTGTGACTTTGAAACTGCTCTGCCTGGCTCTGGCTCAGGGCTGTTTGCTGGCCTGAGAAGGGCTTTGTGTCAGGGAGGCACCCAACCATTCCCAAGCAGGCGATCCCCGGCCGGCTGGAGAGCTATTCACCGCCGCAGGGTGGACGGGGCTGCTTGCCACCAGCCGTCCGACAGGGCTAATGGGGTATTTTTCCCTGAACTGTCATCCCATCAGTTTACCACCTGCCTTGTTACCAGGCTGCAGGCTATTTGCATGGTCAGCTGATGAGTGATAGGTAAGCATGTTAATTGAAATCTCAGGGGAAAAAGCCTGAGGTTTCGAAGATCCCCGTGCTGGAGGGGTGGAGCCTGTGCATTGCCAGTGGGCGTTTCTCTTCTGTGTTGGAGCCCGGCGGGGACAGGATGGAGGCTTGTTCATGGGGCTCCCGCTTCAGAATACACTTCCTGCTAACAAAGGGGCAGGCAGGGGCTGACCCCGTTGGGGAGCGGGCACGTGTGTTGTATTTGTGGGTGACAATGTCCCGGCAAAGACACCAGGCAACAACATGTGCACGGCCCACTCTCCCGTCTCGTCTCTGAATTTACTCTTCAAATATTTTTGAAGACTGCTGGGTGCTTGGGTAAACTTAACTGTTTAGTGATCACGCTAAAGGTTATTTCTTTCTGTAAGTCAAATTGTAATTTGAGGTAGTATTGGGATTTTATTATTTACAACAGGAACCAGTAATAATTCTTTTTGTGTAATGAATACTTATCTCCTAATTTATCTGATTTCAAAGTTCAGGTTTTTAGCAGGTTGGGTATTTATTTCCATGTCAACTTCTCCCCAAGCCTCATGGACTTTCTGCCAAAAGTCAATAGTTATTTTCAGAATCCAAACATAAGCATACACCATGCAAGAAGTTTCAGAATGAATGAACAATGGAGTCGGGAAACGAAGGCTTTCATGAAGACAACTCATCCACAATGCTCATGGTTTCCCATCACAAGCTAAACTATTTGAAGTGATGGCTTAATTAAAGGCACTACTCAAAATGTGGGGGAGATAATGAGGATAAAGTGCTCAACTTCTGCGTTTCCTGACTTCTTTCTGTTGAAGTTAGTAAATGCACTATCATAGGGAAATGGATTTTTGGATTTAATTTTCATTCTTTCCACACTCCTATGCCCAAAACATAGGGAAGAGAGCATTCTCGAGAGTCATGTTTTAAAGTCATTGAGGTGGGTTCCAAATTGAAGTGTCCTGCTGCCTTCAGTGAGTGGCAAGGGATGGGCATGGGCAGCTTAACACAGCCTGGACGAAGCTGGAGCAGAGCCGGCCGGCACTCGCCGGGGGAGTCAGGTGCAGGAAGAGCAGCTTAGAATGGGCCATGAGGGGAGTCTCAGAGGACACGTGACGGCCATGTGATCACCTGGCATGAGGTGGCCAGGGGCCCACACTGGGAGCAGACAGGATGAGGGAATACCCACCCTGAGATGCTCCCTCTGCACTCCCTCAAGGTTGGGCTGGAGCACCAAGGACACCCCAGGTTTACACTGGGCAACTTGAGTTTACGGGATGAATCCCATTAGCACAGAGTGGCCTCTGATCTTATTTGATCTGCCCCCAAGTTTCGCTAATTATAAAAGTGGATGTTTGTGTGTTTCCGGGGTATGACTCGCCTTCTTCCAGCCCCGAGTGCCTTTTCCAGGAGTTGTTGAAGAGCTCTCCTCATGGTCCCCCGCCTCTGTCCAGCCTTTTCTTCAAGGTCCCACTGTGCCTCTGTCCAGGTCTGTGCCTGGCTCACTTTGCCAGGGCCAAGTCAAACTCCGAGGCCTCCCAGGGAGACCTGGGTCAGTCTGGGCATCCAGAAGCTGCTACCCGCAGCTGGGCTGTGTGAGCCCTGAGCACCTGGCCAGGCTCCCTCCTGCCCCCAGTGCTGGCCCTCCTCCCTGTCCAGCTCCCAGCCCGCTTCTGCTAGGAAGCCCCGTTCCCTAACACACCACTCACAATAGCTCATGCCCTGTCTCTGCCAGATCCCCTGGAGCCAGTGGCCTCAGCCCCACCACTTAACTTCTAAAGCTCAGTTTCCTCATCAGTAACAGAATGCACTGATGGCTGTTAGAGAATTCTTGCAGGAATAAAGCAAAAGTGAAACTTATTTTTATAAATAAAAACTGCAGTTACCAGTTAGTTTACAACCACCTGCTGTGCCCCAGGCACGACTCTTGGTGTTGGGGATCCTCTGTGAACTAAATGGAGTGACCTAAGGAAGGTAACCCTGGGAACCATGGCATGCACCTGCCCCAAGGGGATTAATATCCACCCCACTGGGCCCAAAGTGGGGGACCAGGGTCCCCAAAACTGGGTGAAACTTGGGTGCCTTGCATTTTCAGAAGTCCACTTAACTGAAAATGACATCTCCAGGAGCCGTCGTACATGAGCCCCGCCTTGTACTGCGTCTCTTTTAACCAGAGGCACATCCTGCAAGAGCCCAGGATGACGTCCTTGTGGCGATGTTTGTGGCAGCCCGTGTTTTCCTTCTGCATGAGGATGTGCTCAGTGAGAGCAAAGCCCAGTCATCCACGAGTCCGCTTTTGGAATGCAGTATGGTGCTTGATAAGAAGTTTCGTCATACACGAACATAGTGGTCTTGTAGATGCACAGCATAGGAATTAGATGTATAAATTAGGAAGTTAGAGGCAACCAGTTCTGACTGTAGTTTGCCTGTTTAAATTTTGTAGCATATCCGGTTTTCAGTCTTCCTGGACAGTAAAGCAATTTGCGAGGAGGGCTGTGTGGATGTGGTTTGCTTGCTGCTTTTTCCTTTTCCTTTTTCCCCCTGCCTCTCTTTCCTACTAAGTTCTTGCTATAGGAGGAAATGGAACTTTTAAAAAACTTCTTGGATTTTATGTGTCTAACTCTTCAACCTTTGCATTAATATACATTTTTCTTTATATTTAATTTTGGTGACAGCCAAATTACATGCCCTTAATTGAATTAACACAAATTAGAGCTGAAAGGAGTTGAGGAATAAAAATTTGGGATGTTTCTTGAAAGCTTTCTTATTGCTGAGGCATGCTGAAAAAAAAATCTCTCTTCTTCAGGAATGACACCAATTAAAGACACATTAGAGTTAACACCGGCAATGTCTTCCCATCACAGAGTGACTCATCACTGCTTCTGAACCTATTATTTAAAAACTCAAATGTCATGCATTTAAAACCAGGACTGGCTCCAGGGATGCGCCTGGGTCTGGAGGGACTCCCCCACTCCACATGGCTGCTCCCATGCCCACTCAGGAGCCTGAGGCACTGGAGCTGAGCCTTACTTAAGGTTGACAGAGGGGCTTGCTGTGCCAACATGCTTTAGAAAATGGTGCAGGAATGAAAGGGCAGAGATACATTTTAGAAACTCCAGTAACTTCAGGTTGAACTGAGCCTTGAGGGACATGGGACTCAGACGCCTACCTCCTGCTGCCAGCCCCCTGCTGAGGCTCTTCTTCCTGTTTGCACCCCTGTGATGGTCCATTCGCTCGACCTCCTGAGAGAGCTCTGGCCATCTTTCCATGGCTAAATCTGTAAGTGAGCGGTTCCTTAGATGAAGCAGTAGTCCCCTGAGTGCTGGTCTTGGCCCCGCCTCAGAAACATTGGATCTTGACTTGATGATAGCATGTCTTCAGGCATTTGAAGGCAGCTGTGCTGTCCATTTCAAGTCTTCTTCAGAAAAAAGCCCCTCAGTTCCTCTGGCTTTCTCTCCTGTGCTATGCATTTGTGACCCGTCACAGCCAGGCCACCTTCTCATTGAAGGAAACACGGCTGCTTCCTGAAGGCGCTGGTCTGCAAGTGGGGTCCCCAGGCAGCAGCAGCAGCAGATGTGCTGGGCACAGCCGTCCATGTTCCAACACCCTTCCCAGATGTCCTCATGGGGTCCCAGGCAGCAGCAGGTGTGCTGGGCACAGCCGTCCATGTTCCAACACCCTTCCCAGATGTCCTCACACACACTGGAGCTCCGTAGCCATTGTTCTAGCTTTCTACTGTTCCTGTGCAAAGATGTGATGAGCATGCAGGAATATAGCTTCCTTCCCACACCGGTTCAGGGTGGAGACCCGGAAAGAATCCTGCTGGGCCTGCAGTGGCCCCTTTCCTCACTCTGCATGTGAAGTGGTTCTCACTCTGTGCACAACTTGCAGGGAAAACCCTCCCTGGGGTATGCTGAGGTCAACTCCAGGCCTGGGCTTTGGTGACCTCCCAGAGCCTACGAGCTTCTGGTGGTAGCCGGCTGCTGCCAGGTATGCGCCAGGGCCCTGAGCTGCTTTTTCTGTAGCGTGGGGGTGTCTGTCCTGTGCTCAGCCCTACTCCATACCTGCTGGTCCTCAGCTGCCCCAGGGGTACCTGGGCCCTTACCCCAGCAGCTGCCCTGGAGACAGACTCACGGTGGGCCATGGGTGACTTGGTTTAAAGGACAAAGAGGCTCTGGGTACATTTCTCTAGCCCTCCAGGCCACGAGGCAAGAGGAGAAGCAGACATGTCTCTGTCCTTCACTAACCTCAACAGAGAAGGGAGATGGCTGCCCACTGCTCTGCTTGCTCTTCTTTCTGGTGTTTCTGAGTTACTGGGGCGGCCGAAACATCCCTTCTGTGAAATGTGTATGGCTGGTATCAGCTGGCAGCCAGGACAAACTTTGTGGGGCACACATGTGGCATTGGAGATCTCTGTTTCCTGTGTCTGCACTGGGTGAGCTGTGAGAGAGCAAGGAAGGCAGGGAAGGGGGAGGAGGAGGGCTCAGTGCAGCTGCCAGGCAGCAAGCGCCCGGCCGAGGGCTGCTGAGAATGAGTTCAGGGCCTCACCGCCAGCCCCTGGCCCACAGGCTGTGCCTCACCAGAGAAGGTCCTGGAAGTGGGCCAAGCGCAGCAGCTAGGACTGGACAGCCCAGGGTGCTCAGTGCATCAGTCAAAACAGGGACAAAGTGAAACACCAGGGCTGCTCCCCGCCGGAGAAAACCTGTATGTTTCCTGTACAGAGGGGCCATTTTTATTATTAATCTAAGAAAGAATGTTCCATGGGGCTTCCTTCCAGCTACAAAGGGCCACCTGTAGATAGATAATGGTGATGCTTCTTAGGTTGGAATTACTGCTCGGCTCCATTGGGAAACTCAATTTTCCTTTTTTTTTTTTTTTTTTGGAGGGGCAAAGATTGAATGGAATCGATGACGTGGTCTAAGCAGAATTGTTGCATTGTGTGGGCCAGTGAGAGGGAAGCTCAGGAAATTTGGAGTGTACACTTGAAATCTGCTAAAAGGATAGATCTTAATCCCAGCACTTTGGGAGGCGGAGGTGGAAGGATCACTTGAGGTCAGAAGTTCAAGACTAGCCCAGCCAACATGGTGAAATGCCATCTCCACTAAAAGTACAAAAATTAGCTGGGTGTGGTGGCAGGTAATCACAGCTACTTGGGAGCCTGAAGTAGGAGAATCACTAGAACCCAGGAAGCAGGAGTTGCAGTAAGCTGAGATTATGCCCCTACACTCCGGCCTGGGGAACAGAGTCAGACTCCGTCTCAAAAAAAAAAAAAAATCTTATGTTAAATCTTCTCAGCCTGTACACAAATAGGATGACAACATACAGGTGACAGACATGCTAATTAGCTAGAATATAGTGATAATTTTATATAGATACATATATCAAAACATCAGGTTGTATATCTTAAAAATATATGGGTTTTAGATATCCGTGCTATCTCAATAAAATTATTTTCTAGAAAGTAAAGTCTGAGCATTTGGGAGGGGGGAATGGAGCCCTCTTTTATCCCAGTGAGAGCAGGCCAAACACAGACGTGCAGCTTGTAACTGCGGGAACAAGCCACTGAGCCTGAGGCAGAGCAGAGATTTGCAATATCCCAGCAGATATGGCAGGAGGGGGCCCTGAAATTCTTCTGGTGGAAGTTTGACAGGCAATTCTCATAAAATTACATAACTAAAGAATTCTGTAAGTCTATAACAAAAGAGAAAATAAAATTTCCCTTTTTGCTCTTGTTCTCTCGAGGACATAGTTGGTAAGTCTCCTCTTTCTATGCATCAGAAAGCAGCTTGGCAAGCATTCTGCTCTGACCTGACTTCCAGGCACGCCATGGCCTGCTGAGCAGCTTGCTCACACGCACCACGAGAAAGCAGGACTGTTGCCACCGAGTGTCATGATGGCGGTGGTCACTTTATTAAACAGGACTGCAAACACACCTGACAGGTGTCATCTTAAAGATGCCCGGCTGTGGACTGAGGTGTAAGGCTGGCTCCATTCCATGGACCCAGGTTCAGTGTTCATAAGAACCAGGTTTCTCCAGTCTGTGGTCTGACTTCCTGGCTTGCCCATGGCAGGTGCTGCGGCGCTGTGAGGCAACTTTTCTCTCTGGGCCCCCTTCCTGGGTGTATCCCTGGTTTCTCTAGGAAAGCCTTCCTCACTGTCCTCTCCCTTCCCTCACACCAGTCTGTGTTCATTTCTCCCCTCTCTGTTCCCTGGGAAGGAGCCGGAATGCAGACCACATCCTGCTGAGACACCTGCTCCATCCCGCTTGGGCTGGGAGTGCCTCATGAGACGGCAGCAGAAGGCCCCAGCTCAGCGCGGCACGTGCACAGCACACGCCCCCGGCTCTGGGCGTGAGAACTATGGGCAGGTGTGTATCACTGTACTCCTGCAGGAGAGTCAGCTCTTGTGAGTGGCTCATTCAGTTGCGCTTTTTTTTTTTTTTGGGACAGAGTTTCGCTCTTGTTACCCAGGCTGGAGTGCAATGGCACGATCTCGGCTCACTGCAACCTCCGCCTCCTGGGTTGAGGCAATTCTCCTGCCTCAGCCTCCTGAGTAGCTGGGATTACAGGCGCATGTCACATGCCCAGCTAATTTTTTGTAGTTTTTTAGTAGAGACGGGGTTTCACCGTGTTGACCAGGATGGTCTCAATCTCTTGACCTCGTGATCCACCCGCCTCGGCCTCCCAAAGTGCTGGGATTACAGGCGTGAGCCACCGCGCCCGGCCTCAGTTGCGCTTTTTGCTTCTCTCATGTTTTCAATTGATGGATGCCTTTTGTGAAAGTTTCCTTTTCTTTTGAGATGGAGTTTCACTCTTGCTGCCCAGGCTGGAGTGCAATGGCACAGTCTTGGTTCACTGCAATGTTTGCTTCCTGGGTTCAAGTAATTCTCCTGCCTCAGCCTCCTGAATAGCTGGGATTACAGGCACCTGCCACCATGACTGGCTGCTTTTCTTTTATATTTTTAGTAGAGATGGAATTTCACCATGTTGACCAGGCTGGTTTTGAACCCCTGACCTCAAGTGATACACCTGTCTCGGCCTCCCAAAGTGCTAGAATTACAAGTGTGAGCCACTGTGCCTGGCCCCTTTTGCCAAAGTTTCTATGTCATATAAAACCTAGAGGGTGAACATGGCCATCGCTCCTTTCCATCACAGGACCGCCATAACTCTGGGCTTTGGGAAAATAAGCTGCTCACATCTTGCTTGCAAAAGCGTGGCTCTGAGTGTGGGAGTGGACCTCACCAGAGCTGAGCACAAACTTCACAGCGGCAGCTGTGTGGGGATGATTTTTCATTTGCTGGCGGTACTGTCAAAACTCACGGTCCTCAGAGAGTGTCTTTCCCACTGTCATGGGTGAGATAAACTTCCCCAAATGCTACCATGGCCAAGCTGCCAACTCCACATTTGCATGAGTAGTTTAGCTATAAATTAAACATGTTGCCAGCGTGCTTTATTTTGGTTTGGGAAGGTAAATTGTAGTAATTATATTGGGACACAGGAATGCATACTTAAATTTGAGGAGGAACACGTTGCTAAGGCCAGAATCTGTCATTTAGGGATGACGGGGCGTGCGTCGCACCGAAGGAGATGCGTTTGCAGATGGGTGCTCTCTTAAGGGGAACATGCTGAAATTAACCAAAGCGTTTTTGCTAGCGAGTCTGCCCGGAGCATCTGAAGGATCATGGGGAACTTTTAAACCCTCATTAAACATCGGAAACGACAGGAGTTTCTCCAGGTCTTGCTAGGGAGCCATCGAGCGTCCCTGAGTCAGCGGCCGGGAAACGTGTGAGTTCATACAGTTGTTCTGAGGCTCTGCATTTGCCCCAGTAGTCGATACCAGGACAAAGAGGCCCCTGGCTGGGCTTTGTCTAGCCGGAGTTCAATAAAAGTGCTGCAGAAGAAGAGGAAAGCGCAGCTTCTAATTTCGAGGCCTTGATATATAGAGAGATTTTAAAGTCCTCATCAGAACTCTGGGACACCGTTTCTGTCTCCTTTAAGAGACTGGCAAGGTGATTGGAAAGGCTTGTCCTGTGCAGCATAAATCTCTGGAGGGTGACTCGAGCACAATGGCCACACTCCCGAGGCATCAGGGTGGCCGTGTCTGAACTATCTATTAACTGAAATGTGAATGGGCAAATGAAGGGCCCATTTGTATGTTGTGCCGGGAGATGTATGATGGCTGCCTTAAGCATTGATTTCCTTCCTTCGTTGGTTCTTGGTTGGGATATATATGCAGAAACTGCAATCAGGAGGGGGTGTCCTTATCAGATCCTAGATATTTCCCCAGACTGTCTGCAACCATTAACCTTGCATATTATCTGACTTTAGTGATTAGTACAAGGCACATAAAACCATATTGATGGCCAGTCTTGGGTTAGAATGGTGAGCTGAGTTATTAGAGGCTGGATTTTGCTGACTTTGTGATACAAATGATAGCATTATGCTGGAGCCGAGAAATTGCTAATTTGTCATTTCTTTCATGGTGTCGTCAGTGATGTGGTGCTAATGAATGAAGCACATAATTGTGGGATGCAGCTTTCCTGAGGCTGTATTGAGAGGCAAAGGGTGTCAAGATGCTCTTTGTCCGATTCACTCCCTTTTCAATGCTGTGCTGGGTTCGTCACAGACACAGTTTCTCATGAATGCCAATGCCGTTGCGTGTTGAGTTTCCAATGCAGTGCAACATGCTTTATTTGCTATTTCCAGTGGGCAGACTGGTGGGGTTACATCATTGTCATCTACACGCAAATTCAAAGGCTCTTCCTGCCCTTCCTGGTGGCTGCACTGTGGTTTCTGTTGGCCACCAGCAACTCCAAGTTCACAGAGCCCCCTGAAAATGTGCTTTTCCAACCTTGTCCCTCAAAGGGAGCCCTGCATAATGGCACATTCCCAACAGACAGATAATCCCACTGTGCATCCCAGTGTGGGATGGAGGCTGAAGCTGCTTCATTATGATCAAAGCCCGGTGCCCAACCTGTGTTCTAGCATCAGTGGGGTCCGGGCAAACTGAGAAGCATGGAGCTTGAACACTGGGAAGGGCCATGGTGATCTTCTCAACCCTTCCTTTCTCCCCATGAATCTATGAGGCCAGAAGAGCCTGAGGTCAAAAGACAGTTAGTGGTCCAACCAAAACTCACATTAGCTTTCTGGTCCCCTAACCAGAGCCATCTAATACTGGGATTTGCTCCTGAAAGTGTGAGACAGCACATGACTGCTTAAGGACCTTGTTTTTTTTTGTTTAGTTTTCTGATTGGAGTCTTGCTCTGTCACCCAGGCTGGGGAGCGGTGGCATGATTTTGGCTTACTGCAAACTCTGCCTCCTGGGTTCAATGATTCTCCTGCCTCAGCCTCCTGAATAGCCGGGACTACAGGCATGTGCCACCACGCCCAGCTGATTTTTATATTTTTATGTTTATTGGCCAAGCTGGTCTCGAACTCCTGACCTCACGTGATCCACCTGCCTCAGCCCCCCAAAGTGCTGGGATTACAGGCGTGAACCACCACTCCCAGCAAGGGCCTTGTTCAAAGACTGGATTTGCTTGGATGTTGCTGGAGCTGGTCGGCCCCTCCCTGTTTCTGGCATCTCAATGTGATGGGTGCTGCCAGTAGACGGCAGTACATGGAATGGGGGTGGATGGAGAGCCCAACTCCAAAGGACGTAGGAGCAAGGAAGCCTTCATTAAGAAAAGCTTTCTTCTAAGAAATTTCCAATTAAAATCTGCATTAGCTGTACTTTATAAGGCATAAACTCTGGACTGTAAATGATAGCAAGATATAAATTGAATATAATTGCCTCGGTCCAAGATAAGGCTCCTGAAGAAATAAACATGAATAATGGTTAAACATCTCAAACTGTGGCTCGGGCATCTATGTTGGATTGGCTCTCTTCTTGACGTCAGAGCCTTTGGTGGAGTACGTGATGCCCCTGGGTTCACTTTTCTTCATCAGCACTGAGCCCTTGGGCCTGGCTTCACTTGCCCACACATTCTCAATGCTTGCTGAGCACCTGCCCTGGGTGAGGCTCTGCAGGTGAAGGGCAGCACAAGGCAGGCACAGCTCCTCTCAGGGAGCACCACGGCCCCGTGGGTCAGAGAGATGGTGAACAGGTCGCTGTGGCAAGGGGCTGCAGGCACGTAACTGAGTTGCTCACGTGCAGGGTGAGGAGCTGCATGGCAGAGAGAATCCCCAGGTCTTGTTTCCTCTCAAGCTGCTTTGCCTGGTGGTCTTCTGGCCTCTCCTTTTCAGGACTGCCTTGCGTAGCAGCAGATCAATGCCCAGTGGATCCTGAGCAGTCTTTTGATATAGATCTAACATATATCTATGCAGTCTGCTCGTGTATATTGATGGTTTTTCTCTTGGGAGGTCCAAGCCTGCATGGGTTATAGCAGTCATTCTTGAGTGTCTAACAGAAATCCGTGAAGGAGCAGCTCCAGGCTTGCCATCTGTTAAACACTCATCGTATGCAGGCACATGTTGGTGTTGGCACCAAGACCAAGAGCCTTTCATAGCAGATTTTCCATGACAGTTCTTATTGTTAAGGCCCTCCTGATTTAAAAAAACATTTTTTTCTTACAGAAAAATTTAAATGTCTATGAACAAGGACCTGAGTGGTAATGAACCTGTATACATCCACCACCCACTTGCAGTCATTAGCCATTTGTGGCCAATCTTGATTCATCCATAACCCTCGCAACTCACCTCATCTTATAGCTTTAAAACAAACCCAAGGTGTCATATTATTTAATCTGTAAATATTTCAGCATGCATCTCAAAAAGACAAGGACAATTTTAAGTATAATAACAATGACATTTTAACACCTAAAAACTATCATTTTCTCCTTAATATCATCAAATATCCAATGTCCAAATTTTCGACAGCTTCAGAAGATCAATAGTTTTTGTTTGAATCAAGATTCAAATAAGATCTGTAGACTGCAATTAATGGCTGTCTCTTAAATCTGTTTTGATCTGTAGAATCCCTCCACCATCTTGATTTCTCCCCTTTGCAATGTGTGTGTTGGAGAAATCAAGGTGTTTGTTGCGTGGAGTTTCCCACAGTTTGAATTTTATTGACTGCATCTCTGTGTTGTGTCTAACTTGTTCTTCTATCCCGTGTATTTCTTCCAGATTGGTAGTTGGATGCCAAATTCTCAATGGGGAAGGCAACCACTGTTCAGGGAATGCTTGGCAATGTCTGGAGATGCTTCTGGTTGTCACAACGGGCTAGTCTGGTGCGCAGAGGGCAGGATGCTACTCGACACCGTATAATGTGCAGGACAGCCCCTGCCACAGAGAACTGGCAACCCAAAATATCAATAGTGCTGAGGCTGAGAAACCCTGAAAGCCTGATCAGTTAGGTGGAACTTTTGGCAGGACGGTTTTGTAAGTGATGACGTATTTTTCTGGCACTGGGTGCACACAATTTGGCTGTCTCTGTATTTGTGTATTGCATTCATTTCTTCCCAATGCCTAGATCTATTAGGGGTTACAACATGGTGATGTTCTGAGTCTGTCCATCCTGCTTCCTTTTTGTGGCTGGAATACGTCCATAAAGAGGATGCTCCTAAACCTTTGGAATGTTCCCTTAATCTATATTGTACATTCAAGCTGCGTCTCCAGGGCTGGCTCCTGTACTCAGAAATGGTGTGAGCATCCTTTGTTGGATCATCTGTTTCTGATACGGTGTGGGTTAGAGGAAGGGTCACCATAATTATGGGAATACAGGGCATTTCCTCTTTCCTTGCCCTCCAGATGACTTCTAATAAAGATAGGGAGATGTGGTCTACCATGTCAGTTATGTAGCAATAAAATGCTTAACAATGTAAGGTAAAATGGTGATGCCACGTGGGGAACTGCAAGGGGATGTACCGTCATGGAAGCCAGAGTTTGCTGGAGAGGCAGGGCCAGATGCAAGAGAGCTGAGCCAGGCCGGGTGGGGAATGGTGGTCTTGGGGCCTGCATCTGATTTGGGAAGGGGAATTGTCATGGGGCTAAGAGTGTACACTGCAGAAGAGACTCTGGCTGGAGTCCTGTCTCTTCCATGTCCCAGTTGCACAGCCTCAGCTGAGTTTCCCTCCTTAACCTCTCAGAGCCTGGTTTCCTCTTCAACTGAATGGGGCCCACACTAGCGCCCTCCCCGTGGGCGTCATGAGGGTCCCATGTGCTGTCCTGTGTGGAGCTCTCTGCACAGCGTGGAGCACAGGGTGCCTGCAGCACCCCCTCGGCAGTTGTGCGGTTGGAGCCGTGAGCGAGAGCCTCTGATTTCCCTTCTCGTTTGTTCCAGCACTCCATGACTCTGGGCAGAGAAAGCTCAATGAGAGGTGTGGGATCCGAGCTTGGTGAGTGGGCACGGAAATGCAGGGGGGCTGGGGAAGGCCCTTGGATGGATGGAGGCTGGTGAGGCCAATGTGCCAGCCTTTGTGGATGGAGTGTGCCCGAGCTGAGGTGGAAGGGCACTCAGAGGCACTCCCAGCATTTTCTACATATGAGATGATGTGAGTGCTGGGCCCCTCGGCTGGAATAATCAGGAGTGACTCTCCCGCATGGCTTCACGTCTGTCTACGCCGCGACACTTGTGGAAGCATGGGCAAGGGCTTCTGGCCACAGATGACAGACGAGAGTGTGGAAGCCTTGCCCAGCTCTCCCTAGATCATTGGCAAGTGCCAGAGACATCCTTGGCCTGTATGGGCTGGTCCAGCGTCGGAGGGAACTGGTCTTCGTTTCCAGGCAATTTTCAGACATGTAAAGGCAAACAGGCACTGAGATTCTAGGCCTGGAGACTCTGGGGAAACTGCTCCCCGATTTCCCTGTGTCATTAGGAAGGGAGGGAACGGAAGTCACAGGAGGAAAGCAACTTCATCCTCGCTGAGGCGCCACCTACAGCAGGGCCTGTTTTTGACTTCCAGCTCTGAGGTGGGTCTATCAAAATCATTCCCAAACCCTGCATTCTTAGAACCTATTTCCTTTGTAGCCGCACCCCGGGGCCCGCAGAGAAACTCTGTGGCTTTGCTGGAGAAGGCTCGTCTGTCTCCTGAGCGTGCAGCTCCTGCTGCCCCCACCACCTCCCAGGAGGGTGCACTTAGCAACGCTGCACCTATTTCCGTCCGAGTAGGCACGGATGCAGATCTGTCATTTTTAAGCTCCGTTAGTCACGTCTCTTCCTGCGCCCACTCAGCTCCACACTCCCACAGGCACAAACTCCTTTATAGTGAGAGGTACTTTCTTTAAATTTCACTTCAATTAATCCCCAAGAATTCAAGATATTTAGAAGTGCAGGAGGTGTATAGTTTTTCCCCAAAATGCTAAAATTCAAAAGTTATCACCATTCACTAATTTGCTTTTTAATAGTAGGTGTGCTTCCACCAAAATACTCAGTGCAGCTTAGCACGCAGATAGACCAACACGGGCACACCCTCCCGCCAGAACGTGTGCTCCACGGGTTCTGGTAGGCAAGGAAAGAGAACCTTGAGGCGTGGTGTCTGTTACTTCCTCTACGAAATGACAAGCCTGCTGAGGCCCTGGCTTGCCAAGGGCACCTGGAATATGAGAAATGTGAGAACGAAGCCCAGCCTCGTGCCAGCACCTGCCTGAGCTGCTCTTCTGTGCTGGGAGCCCAGCAATGGTGCTGTTGCATCTGTCAGCTTCACCTTCTGGAAGTGCCTTGAGTTTTGGCTTAGAAAGTCCAGAGAACTAAAGCTCCTTATTCTGAAAAGTCCCAGATGGCAGGGTTGGGCCCCACCACCCCCCTCATTCCCGATCTTGATTCTGTATGAAAATGCCAAAAAGATTTTCTTTATGTTAGAATTTAAGAGGATAGGCTGAGGGTGGTGGCTCATGCCTGAATCCCAGCACTTTGAGAGACCAAGGTCAGTGGATCAACTGAAGTCAGGAGTTTGAGACCCACCTGGCCAACATGGTGAAACTCCATCTCTAATAAAAAATACAAAAATTAGCTGAGCATGGAGGCAGGCACCTATAATCCCAGCTACTCGGGAGGCCAAGGTGGGAGAATCGCTTGAACCCGGGAGGCAGAGGTGGCAGTGAGTGGAGATTGCGCCACTGCACTCCAGCCTGGGTGACAGAGCAAGATGCCATCTCAAAAAATTCAATTAGGAAAAAAAAAGAATTTAAGAGAATAAACACCTCTTGGGCATTTGAAACAGCCGTGAGTTATTGATAATATTAGGCACACATGTTAGGTTGCTCTAAGCAGTCTCCTCCAACAATCCCGTGGGAGAAGCACCACCAACATCTCCACTCTTCAGATACGGAAAGCAAAGCTCATAGAGGCCGAGAGCTGGTGCACAGTCCTGCAGATGGAAGACCACAGGGAGGCCCTGGACCCTGAGCTGTCCAGGTCCAAATCCGTGCCTCCTCTTCCCCACGTCCACAGACACCACACTCTTTTCTTTGAGCTGCATTTGTTTTTCTTGAGGACCCTACATCTGGGGGATGGCAGAAGTGGGACGCTTTTATCTTTGGGGGTGCCTCCTGGCACCTTGCAAAGTCCACACGGATGCCCATGAAGCCTTCTGTGTTTGGGCAGTGGTGCAGAGGCTGTCCCGTTTCTTCTTTGCCTTTGCTGGGAAGAGGATAACAGAACTCTGAGGACCTGCACGCTGATGACTGATGGTGTGGCCTCCCCGTAGCCCACACCCCTAAGAAGCTTCTGGTCAGTGCACCTTCCTGTCTTGTTCCCCTCCCCCATAGACTGTTGGGATTAAAACATCAGATCATTGCCTCTCCTAAGTTTTTATTTTTAATGAATGCCAACAGAAACTGTTGAAGACTATGATGAACTAGAATGCATTATTGGCCTATAGGCTCTCAGATTACTTTAAAAAATGTTACAGAGGTCTGGGCCAGGCATGATGGCTCACATCTGTAATCCCAGAACTTTGGGAGGCCAAGGCAGGCAGGTCACTTGAGGCCAGGAGTTCGAGACTAGCCTGGCCAACATGACAAAACCCTGTCTCTACTAAAAATCCAAAAATTAGCCAGGTATGATGGCATGCTCCTGTATTCCCAGCTACTTGGCAGGCTGAGGCAGGAGAAATGCTTGAACCCAGGAAGTGGAGGTTGCAGTGAGTGGCGATCATGCCACTGCACTCCAGCCTGGGCGACAGAGCAAGATTCTGTCTCAAATATATATAGTACAGAGGTCAATCAAAACAAAATACATGATCAGAAACAAACCATGCCTCTGCAGCCTCTGAGTTCAGGGTGTGGAGCTGTGGCCCCAGAATGTAGCTCCTCTCCCGCCTTTGCATCTGGAGAGCTGGGGGCCTCGAGGTGTCTGCTGCCTGGGGTTGTGGGTGCTGCCTCCCCGAGCACATGCCGCTGTGACCTGCACTGAGCCCTCGTCCTCATCTGCGTCTGGGGCACATGTGCTGTCCTGGGGGGTGGGGGGAGGTTATAGCGCCCGGCTCACAGGCCGCTCTTTATCAGAGTGTCGTATTTGCATCTGGAGTCCTGCTGACCCCTCCATCCCTGCACCATATGCCCTCCTCAGGCACCCCACTGCCCAGTTCCGGGGTCCCCGTCTCTGACAGCAGCTGCGAGGCTGGGCCGCTACGGCGAGTCCTCCACCCGGAGTCTGAGCCACTCTGTGAACACACAAATGCAGCCACATTTCTCCCCGTCCCACCTGCCTTTGGCAAGAAACGCTCATTTTAAACACAAGGAAGGAGCTCTGCGACCTTCACAGCTTGGTCTCTGCTACTGCAGATTGTCTGTGGGCTCTTCTGGTTTAACGTGGTAAAATACACATGATGTAGAGTTTACCAGTTTACCACGTTAACTGAACCATTCTAAGGCAATAAGTGCATTAGGGACACTCGCACCACAACTTCTTCATCATCCCAAGCTGAATCTCTCCCCATTAAATGCCCACCACCCACTCCCTCCCCAGCCCTGGAACCCCATCTTGCTTTCTCTTTCTATGAACCTGACTGCTCCAGGGACCTCATGTAAGTGGCATCAGGCAGCATCTGCCCTTTTATAACTGGCTTATTTCACTCAGCACAAACATCCTGAAGCTGCTTCTAGGCTGTAGCCTGTGTGAGAGCTCCCTTCCTCTCTGGGGCTGAAGAGGACTCCAGTGCATGGATGGAGAACGTTTTGTGCATCCCCTTTCTCTCTGGAGCTGAGGAGGACTCCAGCGTGTGGACAGTGCACGTTTTTTGTGTCCCTTTCCTCTCTGGGGCCAAAGAGGACTCCAGTGTGTGGATGGAGCATGTTTTGTGCACCTCCTCCTTCTCTGGGGCTGAAGGGGACTCCGGTGCATGGATGGAGCACATTTTGCCCGTTCCCTTCCTCTCTAGGGCTGAAGAGGATTACAGCATGTGGATGGAGCACATTTTGCCTGCCCCTTTCCTCTCTAGGGCTGAAGAGGACTCCAGCGGGTGGAAGGAGCACATTTTGTTCATCCTCTCCTCCATGGGCAGTTGTGTTGTTTCCTCCAAGAGTGGACAGAGGTCCCAGTGCCCAGTGGTCCCCGAGGGCACCGTCTGCCTCTTCTCCAAGCCTTCTCAGGTGCTGCCCCGCCATCAGGCACCAGCAACAGCCCCACTACCTGACGGTGTCTGCTTGTCCTTCCCAGCCTTCAAGCAAGTGCTCCCCAGGGACAGCGGTGCTTCATGTGTGCCGTTTACCCAAGCCTCCATGCATACGTTCCCCCAAGGACAGCCAGCACTGCGCACGTGCCCTTCACCCAAGCCTCTGTGCAAATATCCCCCAAGGACAGCCTGCACTGCGCATGTGTTCTTTGTCCAAGTTTCCACCACATCCTGTACCTTGGTCCCAGAACCTCTGACTTTTTGTGCTGCCATAGCTGCTGTACGTGGTCAGCTTCCCTGCTCAACTGCAAGACAGTTAGAGACAAGGATGAGTCCTGAACTTCTGTGACCCAAGCAAGTAAATATGTGTTGTCTGGATTCATGGCAAGAAAATCAGGCACCATGGGCAGCTTACAGACGACCTATCTATAAGCCCATCCTAAGCACCAGTTTCACCCCATCCCTCCAGCCTCAGACTCCAGCCTCATCCTTGCCTTCCCGGAGCCCAGCATCCTAGGCCTTTGTTTGGGATGGACGGTGGGGCTCCGCATCTCCCTGAGCACTGCCTCTTTCTGCCGAAACCATGAACCACCCCATGCTGGGGGCTGGGTGAGTGAACGGGGGCGTAGGCTCCACAGAGCGGATCCCTCCTCCTGGAGAGACCAGCAGCAGCCTTTGTTTGAGGAGGTTCTGTGCTTTTATTTTCATGCAGTACAAGGTGACGCTATTCACAATGGAAAAATATGGCAAAATAAATAATGAAAACCACTTTTCATTGACTTCCCTGGTCATTTGACCTGACCTCCAGCCTCGGTGGCCGGGCCTCTGGTTAACTACTGATGGTATCAGGAGATTCACTGCACTGTCAGGGGCTGACTTCCTTATTCGTCAGCTTTCTTAGTTTTATGTTCTTACTTTGTCCCGATCCACAACAAAAGCTCGGTCCATCAAGAGAATAACATCTATTCGTCACTAGCCAAACCAGATCCCAGGAGAGAACCAGTCACACATCAGCATCTTTTGGGACAGCGGCTTTTCGACCCAGACTCACAGAAATATTTATCTGACCAACACTTGCCCGGAGGCCCCTGTCCTCCTACAAGTCCTGTGACCGTGATGTAGGGTGTGCAAGCCCCATATCAGGGCTTAGCCAGGGAGGGTTCTTTGCTTTGCCCAGGAAGGAACATCAGGGCGAGCCGAAAGTAGACAAGAGCGTTTGCTGAAGCAGCAGTACTCGGCTGCGGAGGTGTTACGGCCCAGTGACCGCCCCTACGGAGGGAGCTGGGCTGTCCCATTGGCCGTGTGCTGAGAGCTGCCCCTCAGGACGGGTGTGTGGTCATATTTATACCTACTTTTGATTACATGCAGATTAAGCGGCAGTTTAAGCAGAAATGTCTAGAAAAGGCTAGTAACTTCTGGGCCATTGAGTCATTGCCATGGACAGGGGCGGTAATGCTGGGAGTTGCCATGGCAATGTTAACTGACAGGCACGCTGAGGGCGTGTCTGATGGAAAGCTGCTTCCACTCCCTCCCTGTTTTAGCTAGTCTTCAGTTTGGTCTGGGGTCTGAGTCCTGCCTCCAGAGTCGCGTCTCACCTCCTACCTCAATCCGATACAAAAACAGCATCTGCCGCCCCAGAGTGGACCAGACATTGCCAAAGGTGGTAAGAAACCCTACGCTGATGGTTGGTGACCATCCGTCTGGCAACGCCGTCCTACCTCCACCCCCACCCCCACCCCATCTTCAACCCCCCTGAAAGCAAATAGAGTGAACCCACCTTCCTTCAGTGCGTCTATCTGTAGTCGCTAAGGTGACATATTACATGACCCCCTTGGGCGCTGGTTTTGCAATAAGCCACTTAGCGGCTAGAAAGTCTGCATGTTTGTGCTGGGATTAAAGAACTAACTGCACTCTCAGCGCGTGCTGTTTGTGGTATTGAGCTATGCTCAAGGAAAGGTCTGCTGCTTTGTCAATGATGGGAGTTTCTAGCTAACAGCACTTTAAAGAAGTGGAAAATGCTCAGTTATCACCCAATGTGAACAGGATCAATAATAGTTTAGTGGTGCCTGGTAATTGGAGTAGCTGTTATACACAAGAGCCCGTATCTCCTTGAGTGACTCTTATCAATCTATTGTCCATCATCATCTGATTATCAGACCGAAAATATGGTGGGGAATTTTCCCGTTTTACATCAAGCTTGTGAAAAACATTTGAAATAATAATGAAAAAAGCCCCTCTCATTGTGCGACTCAGCGGGGAGGGAAACTGAGGAGCCGGGTGACTCTGCCAGGCGGATGAAGACCATGTGTGTGCGGCGCTCAGGGATGCTGCATGATGTCAGAAGAAAGTTATTATAGCCACCAGATTTAAAGAATTTGGCACTTAGAAGCCAAAGTAGTTGCTGCAGTTGGACTAATAGGGAGGGAAACAAGTTGCCTTTCTCTCCCTTTCCCTCCTTTGCTCCTGGGTTGGAGGCTCTAGGCATCTGGAGAATTGTAGGGGGGCAGGTGGAAGTGGCCCCAGGCACTTTGCCTTGGGGTGGGATTTTCAGTGACTCATCTGCTGTGGATCTGGGGGACACTCAGAGGGTTTTATGTCATAGTAGCCAAGAGGCATTTGAATCACATTGAATCTAGCACTTTGTGGGTGTTTGGAAGAAGACATGGCAAGGCAATGTCAGTTCTTTTATTGGTTTATCCTTTCACACAATGAAGGATTTATTGATCCTCCACTGTGTGCCAGACACTCCCGGGAGCAAGACCTCAGCTGTGATCAGCCACAGGTCTGAGGAACCCCTCAGCTGGTGACAGCATACCTTTTGCTGTGAAAAGTAAGAAAGATGCAGGCAATGGCCTGTAAAGTACTGGCTTGCCCTCTTGTCCAAGGAGAGAGAGGCCCATATCTGGGCTCCAGAGGCCCCAGGGACTCGTGGGAGGGCACCAGGTATCTTGTCCATGATGGTAGACTGGCTTGTCCCTGCTTCCCATGCCCACCCTCTGCCACGGAACTTGCCCTGTCTCCCAGCACTCCAGACGGAGTCCACCAGCATTTAGATGGCTGGCTTTGGACTTGATCCTCAAACTCACTCTGGCTGGTAGAGTGGGAATACTGTAATGCCAGAGATGAGATGAGTTTAACGTTCTTCTTCTGACCTGCACTGTGGCTTTCCCTCGCTCCTTAGAAAGAACACAGCTGGCAGCTGCTGGGTCCAGAATGAGGAGGTATGGAGCCTACTCCACCCCGTCCTTGGCCTGGCACTCGCCCAGCGCAGCCCAGAGCAGTGCAGGCGGGCTCTAGACCCCTGAGCAGGAGCTGGAACCCACCCAGCACAGCCCGGAGCAGTGCAGGCAGGCTCTAGACCCC
>NW_022437000.1:11613317-11619381 GCF_009761245.1 Sapajus apella
CTGAGCAGGACCTGGAACCTGCCCAAGGCAGCCTGGAGCAGTGCAGGTGGGCTCTAGACCCCTGAGCAGGAACCAAGCCCTGGTGGTCACAGCCCCTGATCTCGGAGTTGGTAGTTAGGAGCATTCATGTAAAACCGTAACACAGGTGCCACCTGCAACTGCATGCAAGACTATGTGAGTCTCTGCAACCTGGGGAGAAAATCCTAGCTTTCATCACATCCTTAAAATTATCCCGGAATGTAAACTAAGGTAAGCCACTTCTGTCAGTGATAACAGGTGTCCAGGCCTTAACAGTCCAAGTCTGTGGTACTTGTCTGCGCACTGCTGGAAGGGGCTCTTTAATAAAAACGTGCGTGTGGGGTATGCGTGATGTATGTGGTGTACGTATGTGTGTGTTATGTGTGTGTGTGGATGTGAATGTGTGTCTCTGTACGTATGGTGTGTGAAAATGTACGTGAATGCATGTGGTATGAGTGTGTGTATGTGTAAGTGTGTGTGTGGGGGAGTGTGTATGTGAGTGTGGTGTATGTGAGTGTGTGGTGTGTCTGTGAGTGTGTGTATGTGTAAGTGTGTGTGGGAGTGTATATGTGAGTGTGTGGTGTATGTGAGTGTGTGGTGTGTCTGTGAGTGTGTGGTGTGTCTGTGTGTATGTGTGTGTGTGCATGTGTGTGTGGTATGACTGTGAGTGTGTGTGTCTGGTATGAGTGACAGTGTATGTGTGAGTGTGAGAATGTGTGTGTGGTATGAGTGTGTGTGGCATGCATACGTGAGTGTGTCTGTGTATCCATGTGTGTCTTTGGTATGAAGGTGTGTGTGAGAGTGTGTGTATGTATGTGTGGTCTGAATGTGTGTCCATGTGTGTCTGTGGTAGAGTGAGGAGGTGTGTGAGTGTGAGAGTGTATGTATGCCTCTGCAGAAATCATGTCCTCACTCCCACATGGTTTGCTAGGTCCACCAGGGCCACAGGCTCCTCTTCTGAGCCTTGCCCCTCACCCCTATCTCACCCTGACCCTGATGGGGAGAGGCAAGCCTGGTTCTTCCCCACACGTATGTGCACACGCTCACACATATGTGCACACTCTGGCCCATGCACTCACCCACACGTGCCTGCCTCCGCTGCCTGCCCCGGCCGCCAGCCCAACCAGCCTTGTGCACTCTGTCCTGGGCCGCCCCCAGCCCTGGACATTCCTGCAGGAGCCTCCCTCTCAGCCTGACTGGACTCTCGCTGCCCAGAGACGGAGCTACTTTGGTTCAGGTCTCCCCAGCCTGGGGAAGTGCCGTCCTCCTTGGTCGGGTGGAGAGCTTCTTTGCTCAAGCCCCGCCCTGTGCGGCCATGCACCCCGTTCCTGCCACTGTGGCCGGAGGGTCCCAGTCTCTTCCCTGCTCCTCTCCCAGCTCCTTTTGTGATCTGAGCAGATGTGAGGCTTGGGACAGAAAGGGCCCAGGAACCCAGCGCCTTAATCACTGAGCCTCCCTGAGCACCGGGCTGAGAGTCACCCCCAGCAGGTGAGATCCGCACAGCCTCCCCTCCAGCTGCGTGACCTGGGGTCATTTCTCACCCTCTGTGGCCCTCCTTACAAAGCAGGCACGTTGGCGCTCATCCTAGGGTGTCTGCACCGTTTGCAGAGGTGGCATGCAGCCAGCCTGCCTCATGGACAGGCCCTGCCTGGGTGTGCCGACAGCACCTGGCTCACCAGTGACCAGTGACCCCTCCTGCTGCCCCTGCAAGACCTATCCAGGGTCCAGCTCCCTTGCTGGCCCGGGACGGAAACTCCTGCGTTCCCAGGACTCTGACTCTCAGGCAGTCAGAATATCGCCCTCAGTTTTGTAATTAGCACACGTTGGTTGAGCATATTCACTAAACGTCTATCTTCCTCAAAGGCTAGAAGCCTTGCCCTCCCCCTGCCCAGCCAAAAGCTGGGATGCCCACCAGAGGCTGCCACATCCACCAGAGGCTACCGCGCTCTCCTCTGGCCCTGCTGTCTGCTGTCCAGGAATCCTGGGTCCCAGGAGGAGGAGAGGTGGAATTTGCTTCTTCCTCTGGCATTGGGCAGTGGGTAGGGCTGAGGCTTGCTCCCACGGGGCATGTTCCTAATGCTTCAGGGCTCCGCCACTCATGTCTCAATCTCACAGTCCCCTGGACCTGGGAATATGCATTTCTCTCCTGAGGGATGTCGCATCCGCAGCCCAAGCCTATGGTACTTGTCTGCACATTGCTGGAAGGGTCTCTGTCCTCCAGTAGCCCACTGGACACGGCCAAGGTGACCCTGTGCCGGTGTTTCCTCCACCGGGTCTTCAACCAACCAGGGCACACCATGTCAGGAGCTCACAGACCCCTCCTCCTGCGGGGACCCTCCCACTCTCCTGTCAGCCCCAGGAGGGGCAGGAAGCCAAGAGCAGTCAAAAGGACCACTCAAAACTGGGAAACTCAGCGTGGTTGGGGATTCAGCCTAAGATGCCCCAGTGAGGAAGCCTTATGGTCCCCTGCACCTCAGGACCCCGCGTCTGCATAGGACGGCGCTGGGCCCCATGACGCACACAGACCTGCTCCCAGAGTGAGGCACCTGTGAAGGTGGAGCATGTGGCGCTTCGTGTGAACCATGGTCCAGAACTGACCGGGACAGGCAGGAGGAGGGGCGATGGGTCCACCCCGGGAGGAGAGGGCTCCAGAGAGGAGTGGCCGGGAGGGGCAGGACAGCGTCGTCACACTTCCAGAAACACAGCCACTCCTCCCTAGAGGCCTCTCCTCCTCTCCTCCCAAGCCACGACTGGTTGTCCCTGCCGGTGCCCGTCTTGGTCACCTCTGGACCATTCCCTGAGGCTGGGGAGCACGTCTATGTGCGTCACGTGGGGCTCAGTGCCACTGTTGTAGATGCGGGGTCCTAAGGTGAGGGTCTGAGGGTGGAGGGTCCTGGTGTGAGGGTCTGAGGCGGGAGGGTCCTGGTGTGAGTGTCTGAGAGTGGGGAGGGCTAGCAATGAGATAGTAGAAGGAGCAATTGTGTGAACTGTCTCAGCCTGAGGGGCTCCTGTGCCTTTGGGAAATTGGACGGTAGACCTCCCCGCCACAGCTGACAGCCCTCCTCTTCCTGGGTGCTGGGCTGGGCTACTGCAGGACCCACTGGGTGCAGCCGCACTGGACTCCCCCTGTGCTGGGAAGTCGGACATGCTGCTGGCGCTGCTGTCCCTCGAAAGTGTCTCCCATGTGGCCATTGTCCTGCATGCAGCTCCCACCCAGATTCAGTCCCTGCTGTGACGGGGAGCGAGGTTTGGTTCTGCATCCCTGCGCACCACAGCCCATAAACCATTCCGTGATGAAGGACTTAGCAATGGCGTGGCCCAGCCCGGCCCAGCCTCTACGCCTGCTCTTTTCACGCGGATGCCCACTTCTGCACGAGTTTGGAGAGGAAGTTGTTCACGGTGAGTGGAGAATGTAAAACGCCTCCTGAACCTGGGGCTGGAGAACAGCTTGCCTCTGCTAAGGGATGCTGTGAAGAGCCTCCCCACCTCAAGTAGCGCAGTTCAATTTCCAGTATTAACAGCCCAGGCGGAGCTCGCAAACGCAGGAAATGGCAGTTTTCAGACATTCATCTCTGAAAGAAAGGATATTTTCCCATCTCTGCCATTTTCCCCTCCGTAAAAGAAACACCTCTTTCTCCACACACATGTAAATTGGTGTAAGATCATACTGTTGTTTCTGGGGATGACTTTTAACAGTAAGTCAATATTTTGTTTTCTCTGTTTTTCTGCTTTTCTTGGAGGAAACGTATATATTATGTTTTGGAACAACAAAACATGATTAAAATCATACACTTTCAGTGACACTCATATTCAGTAGCTGTTTACATCTGGCAGCATCATTCTTTTGTGATACTGTATAAGACTATTAATTTGAATTACTTTAAAAAGATTGTACATTTGTTTCCAATGACTACCTTTTACCAGGTATGTCTCATAATAACATTTTAAAACAGATCTCATGGATTTTAAGTCACTTTCTGTTAGTAAGAGTTTAGTCCAGTTGAACACTTGGGTTTTTTTTTAAGTATCAGGGGCAAATGTGCAGGTTTGGGTAAGGTCTCTGTCCTCCAGTAGCCCATTGGACATGGCCAAGCTGACCCCATGCTGGCGTTTCCTCCACCGGGTCTAGTGTTTCCTCCACTACAGCGTGAAGCTGAGGTTTGGGGTCTGACTGATCCCATCACTCAGGTGGTGAACATGGTCCCCAGCAGCTCACAGTTCAGCCCTTGCCCCTCCCCCCTTGCCCTTCCTCCCCTGCCCCCTTCCCCCCTCTTTTCCCTCCTTCTCCCCCATCCAGTAGTCCTAGTTACTACCAGTAGCATCTCCGTGTCTGTGAGTGCCTAATGCTCAGCTCCCACTGAGTGAAGCCACAAGGACTTTGTTTTTCTGTTTCTGTGGGAATCTGTGTGGGACCATGGCCTCCAGCTGCGCCCACATTGCTGCAAAGGACCCGATTCCGTTCCTTCTTGCGGCTGCATATGATTCTACATGGACATGTCAGTCTTCTCTTCCACTCATCGGCCCCTCTCCCAGCCTAGTGCAGCCGAGCTCTGTGAGTTGGGAGAAAAAGCAGCTCCAGCTCCTTTCCTGGGGAGCAGCAGGAAAGAATGAGGCAAGCAAGGCCAAGGCTTTTGCCTTGCAGGCGTCTGGCCTCAGTATGCAGTTGGAGATGAGCTGAGCTTCCCTAGGAACCCTGACTGGCTTTGGGGCATGGGGCGAGGCAGCCTGTGAGCCCTAGTCCCTCTTACCGGGAGAGGTGGGCAGGGGATGTCCCTCTCCCTGAGGGAAAGCACCCACGTTTAGGCCTCGTATTCTCCGCCTGTTTGCTGGACTTGCCAGCCACCCCTGCCACCTTGCTGTGACGAGGAGAGGGAGGCGGGTACCTCCACCTGCTCTCTGTGCCTGGCCATGGCCTCTTTGTCCTGGTGAGGAAGGTCTCTTACTGTCTCCTTATTTGGCCATGAGGGACAAGGAGTAGGTGGTGGGCACTGTCACCCTCACTGTGGGTGGATGGGAGGGATATCTTAGCATGCCAGGTGAAGACTCGAAGCTCTGCCAGCTCCCACTCAGCAGCCTGTCATACTGATGCAAACCATGTGTAATACCAGCGGAAAGGAAGGGCTCCAGTCTCCAGCACGTAGGGGTGACCTTTTGCGTTGCCGCCCTGCTGGGGTCGTGGCTAAGTGACTTACCCTCTCCAGTGCCAGATTCCTGGGTGCACTGAAGATTCTAACACTACTGGAAACATGAGATTGTCACACGAATAACAAGCAGGGCCTGCTCAGCTGTCATTCACACATGTCACCCTCGTGGTTCCATGTCCAAGCCTGTGTGAAGAGGCGTGCTGGGCCCATCCCATGGCCCTGCTTCCCGCCCGCCTGGGGCTCTGCTGGCTTCCTGCTCCCTGTGGTGCTGGAAGTGGAGTCAGACGCAGACTCCCTAGGGCCGTCTCAACCAGAGTGGCCTGAACGGAGCACCCCAGTGACCTGGGAGTGTGGTGGTGGATTTGGAGGCCGAGGTCACGAGACACAAATATGTCAACAGTCATGCGTCACTTAATGACAGGGATTATTCTGAGAACTGTGCCATCAGGTGGTGTTTGTGGTTGTGTGACCCTCACAGAGTGTGCTGGCACACACCTCGGTGACAGCTGGCTATACACCAAGACCATGGGGTAGAGCCTGTTGCTCCTGCCTGCAAACCCGTGCAGCACGTGACTGCACAGAACACGCAGCCGCTGTCACGTGTGTGCGGGATCTGAGCACAGAAGAGGTGCAGTGAGAAAAGGCAGCATGCCCATCAGTGGGTCCCCATTGTCCCATCCATGGTAATACCACATTTGCTTTTTTTAACTTTTAAAAAAATGTAACTTTAAGTTCTGGGATACATATGCAGAACGTGCGGGTTTGTTACAGAGGTGTACATGGGCCGTGCGGGTTTGCAACAGAGGTGTACATGGGCCGTGTGGGTTTGTAACAGAGGTATACGTGGGCCGTGTGGGTTTGTTACAGAGGCGTACGTGGGCCGTGCGGGTTTGTTACAGAGG
>NW_022437000.1:11619391-11620498 GCF_009761245.1 Sapajus apella
GTCACAGAGGCGTACGTGGGCCGTGCGGGTTTGTCACAGAGGCGTACATGGGCCGTGCGGGTTTGCAACAGAGGTATACGTGGGCCGTGCGGGTTTGTCACAGAGCTGTACGTGGGCCGTGCGGGTTTGTTACAGAGGTGTACGTGGGCCGTGCGGGTTTGTCACAGAGGCGTACGTGGGCCGTGCGGGTTTGTCACAGAGGCGTACGTGTGCCGTGTGGTCTTGTTACAGAGGTGTACGTGGACCGTGTGGGTTTGTTACAGAGGTGTACATGTACCATGTGGGTTTGCTGCATTTTGCACATTGTTTTTCTGTTAATTCATTGTTCTACATCCTGAACTTGTACCACAGACTTGCTTTTAAAGCAAAGTGAAAAATTTTATATTTATTTTTGTTAAATTGTATCTTGTTTTGGCCCATGCTTATAGCATGTTAGATTTTTACCAATGCCTTTTAATTCAACATATTAGTGTTTGCCCCCAACTTTCTGCTGTGTGTGAATCTGATAAGCTGCCTTTGTGTATCTTCACCTAACTCGTTCATAAGAAGAGAAAAGAAAATCAAAGACACAGGTACAAGAACAGAACCCTGTACCCTGCAGATCATTTTCTAGTTGCCACCAACCCTTCACCTTCAAATCATGCTGGAATTTTTTATCCAAACACATAGGAATATGCCTAACTATACTATAATGTAGCAATATTTTTTTAAAAAAAAATCTAATGAAGATTTAAGATACTGCCAAGTAGCCTGCCTTCATTTCAGGTATAATATTTTCAACTAATAAATTCAGAGAAATAAAAAAATGTAGTTATACTTTTAAAATGTGTTCTCCATCTGGCTCCACCTATTGCACCCAATAGTGATATTCTTTTTTTGTTATTATTATACTTTAACTTTTGGGGTACATCTGCAGAACGTGCAGGTTTGTTACATAGTTAAACATGTGCGATGGTGGTTTGCTGTATCCATCACCCCATCATCTACATTAGGTATTTCTCTTAATGCTCTCCCACCCCTAGCCCCTCACTCCCCTGCTCTCCCACCCCAGCCCCCCACTCCCCTGCTCTCCCTCCCCTAGCCCCCACCTCCCTACTCTCCCTCCCC
>NW_022437000.1:11620898-11671849 GCF_009761245.1 Sapajus apella
AGCCCCCACCCCCTGCTCTCCCTCCTCTAGCCCCCCACCCCCAACAGGCCCCAGTGCGTGATGCTTCTCTCCCCGTGCCCACGTGTAATAGCACATTGTTCATGGCACCTTCTCCCTATCTGTGTGCCGTGTGGCTGTGCTTGCTCAGGGTCCCCAGATGACTCAAATTTAGTTGCTGCTTACAGCTGGTAGAATCATTCTTTGTGATACTGGATAAGACTATTAATTTGAATTACTTTTAAAAGATTTTATCTTTTTTCCAGTTACCTCCTTCAGCTATAATGTCAGGTAGGCCTTGTAACTAATAGCATTTGGAAACAAATCCCATGGATTTGATGTTCCTTTATTAAAAGTTTAGTCCAGTGTAGGGCAGTTGAACAACTGAGGTGCAGTTGAAGTGGCGGCACGTGTCCTCACCGAGAGGCCCCACATCTGCTGCCTGCAGAGCTGTCTGGAAAACAGCCCCCCGGGGCCGTTGCCTGCGGGAAGTCCCCAGGGCCCCTGACGGGATTGTAGTCTTGGGTCCTTGCCAGGCCTTTCTGTCCCTCAGCAGGAGGGAGGTTCTGGGTCTGAGCACCTGGTGCTTAGACCCCTGGCAGCCTCCGGACTCACCTCCTGGCTTCTCCTCCTGTGTCTGGTGGAGCAGTGGCTGCTGACTCCAGGCAGGAATGGGGAGGAGGGACGGGAGCCTGCAGAGGCAGTGAGGTGGCAAGGGTGGTGCTTCCCAGGAGCTTGGCTGTGGGTATGGGGACAGTATCCTCCGCTCCCTGAGGCATCTCACAGGGCCCTTGGGTCGTGGCCCTGTTCTCTGCTGGGACACAGGCTGCTCTGTGAGCCCCACCTCGATTCAGTGCACTCCAGTCAGGCTGCTTAGAACAGCTTCTTGCATTGAGTCGGCTGGGACTTTGAAAAGCCCCTTCCACAGCTTTTCCGTGGGCACCTGTGATGGGTGCATGCCGCCGCACTGGCCTGCCTGTGAAATGGAGGAGAGCCAACAGACCCACGTCCCAAAACCTAGACGAGGCGGGAACAGCCAGATAGGAGAGTAACGGCTTAAAGGCGTGGGGGAAGCCAGGTCCAGAGACCTCGCATGAATTACCGTATGTAAGTATGGACATCAGCGGAGCTATGACACTAGAAATGGGGATTTAGAGGAGCCCACATAAAACCTTTTACAGAGCAGAGTGACGAAGATGGACTTGTGCATTGTGGCCTCGGCGCAGCATCCCGCACGCCCCTCAGGGCATGGTCAGCCTCGTGTTCCCACCACCCTGCCCAGCTTGGAGCTGGCGGCGTGTCCACTGTGAGTGAGCAATGACCTTGTGTTTCACTTAGATGAGTACTGAGCATTTCAGCGCAGAGGGACTCTGCTGGTCAGTTTCCCCCGTGTCTCCTGGCTTCCGTCCAGAGCTAGGGCCACTTTACTCCAGGGCCGGCGTCCCCTTGCTCTCCTTTAGCGATGTCCTGCAGGGTTTTGATGGCTCATTACATGGAATCCACCTGCGGCCCTGGCTGATTCGGAGAGAGCAGGTCTGAGAAGAGGTTCAGCATCGACCTTTCTAATAAGTGGCCCAGCTGGCTCACGTGCATACCCCGCCTCAAGAGCTCCCCTCTGAATTCTAACAGTAAGAGGTTCTGGCCTTAGCCAAGCAACGTTGCAATTCTTAGATTGTTAAGGTTTCCTCCTAAATTCCTGGCCTCTCATCTCCCATCGCCAAAAAGAAGTCAGGTCGTGGCGGGGGACGAGGAGACCAAAAGGCATGGTGTATGTGGGGTTTGCCCCAAAGCCACCTACATGGATGAGCGCTGCCCAGAGCCAGGAGGGCTGACAGCTGCCCCCAGCCACAGCCATGGCAAACTGTTACCGCCAGCGTGTGAGGGTCTCCAACCAGATGTGCTTTCGTGTTGCTTTTTTCTTAAACTCCTACAGAATTGGCATTCAGATGGTAATGTGCAAATGAGGAAACGGACACTCGGATGCACCCGTCGGGTGGAGGGCTGTGTCCGGCGCACACGCAGGTCTGCCACGGCCTCAGACCCTGCCCCGCCTCCCCGGCCACCTCTGTGCCTGCAGAGCCACTTCAGAGCTTACTGAACGGGGCCCAGGAGCCCTGGGAGCAACTCGCACTGACCTCCTGACGTCATGAAGTGGCGTTTACCAGGCATGGGAGGTGGCTCTGCTTTTGGAGGGGCATAGATCACAGGGAGGCAAGAAGCTCACTAGTGGGTGCCGGCTCTTCCCTGCTTTGTTTTCTTCACCAAGCAAATGAGTGGTTCCGGCAACAGATCAGGGCATGTCAAAGAGGGGAGGTGCATGGGGGTCACAGCAGGGGTGAGCCCTTACAGTCACACCTGGGAAAGCTGGTGGGGAGCGTGTACTGATCCCAGCTGGATGTGCAGAGTGAAACCTTTCCAACCCATCACTGTTGAGGACCATGGTGGATTAGACTCCATGCTGGGGCTGGGCATAGATACAGGACAGGGCAGCCCCGGCCACAGAGCACCCATGGTGGGGATTGGAGCAGGCCAGCCTCTGCGTGCTCTGTGGGGTGGCTTGGCAGACATCTCTGGCTGGACCTCAGCCCCTGCCTCCCCCCTGGCACCTTGAACCACCCACACAGTCGTGCGCAGTGCTTCCGAGTGGCAGGTGACGGGGCCAAAGTGATACCATGCCTGTCCCGGGCAGGTCATCTCCTGGGCATCTCTAGGGAGGGGCAGATAGGAGGCAGATGCTAAAAACCAAATCCTCCTCATGAACTTGCTAAGGGCTCTGGAGATCTGGACGCTGAGGAAGAGTCCCAGGAAGGCGACCTTTGACTGGGTGGTCAGGGAGGAAACTGGAGGAAGAAAAAGACCCAGCTCAGCAGAAAGCCAGGCAGGAACGTCCCTGGCGGAAGGTAACAGCCTCCAGAGTTGGAGGCTGCTGTTAGAAACTGACACTGGAGTTTTCTGAAGCGGCAAACGTGTTTCGTTCTGTCTGATGTGGTACCTGGGAGAAAGAATTACTAGGAGGAATTAGGGAGAGCAAGCAGAGGCCTTCTGAAATGTCTGGGACTTTAATGGCCTTCCCTGTGGGACAAGGCGGGGGACAGACTGCGGTTAGCACTGGGGACTGGGAGGAGGCACTGGAGGTTTTCACTGAGCAAATATCAGAGAACACCCGCCCTGCGCTGGACTGAAGTCAGATGGGAAGATCATGGTTGCGCTGCGGAGGATGATTTAGGGTAGAAACGGCTGCTCTCCAGCTCAGGGGCATTGGTGCCAAGCTGTTAGTGTGTTGTACACAACACGCCGGGATGCCATATCTCAACCCTCCACTGTGGCCGGTGGGGTGGGGTGCACAGAGCCTGTTGGATCATAGTCTAGAAGATGTGCATCTCAGAGTCATTAAGTGAACAGATCTGTGTTTTAAGAATACAGTGTCAACCGGGTGTGGTGGCTTTCTCCTGTAATCCCAGCACTTTGGGAGGCTGAGGCAGGGGAATCACCTGAGGTCGGGAGTTCAAGACTGGCCTGATGCACAATGGAGAAACCCGTCTATACTACAAATACAAAATTATCTGGGGTGGTGGCAGGCGCCTATAATCCTAGCTACTCAGGAGGCTGAGGGAGGAGAATTGCTTGAACCCAGCAGGTGAAAGTTGCGGTGAGCCGAGATTGCGCCACTGTACTCCAGCCTGGGCAACGAGAGCGAAATTCCGTCTAGGAAAAAAAGAAGGATACAGCATCATCTCTTGTCTTGGTGAGCTATTCCCATGATCATGCTGCAGAACAAATCACAGCAAATCCCTGCGCATGGCGTCCCCGTGCTCTCATGCATCTGCAGGTTGCCTGGGGCTGGGCTGCTGTGTGCTTGGCCCAGCTGAGCAGTGCTGCCTCTCAGGGTGGATCTCTGGTTCCTGGGCTGCATCTCCCATCCTCCCTGGCCGCTGGCCCACTGGGACATGCTCTTCTTGAGGCTGGGTAGAGGCACGAGATCCTCATGTTGGCAGGAGAGGCTTCTTGAGACCTGGAGCCAACACATTCTCCTTCACCTCTTCTGTAGCTGAAGCAGGGAACACTTCTAGCATAACACCACAGGAAGGACCCAGTGGCCTTTGCCCACAGTGAGGCAGAGAATGATGTAGACACGGGCGTAGAATTGGAGTCAGTACTTAGTTCACGACTCCTCCTTTATCTAGAGATCACTTAGCCAGCAACCTGCATTCTCTAGAACACCATCCCAGAGCGAAATAAGCAAAAACGTTCAGATACATTAAAGTGACAAAAGACTAAAATTCATCTACTCTGCACCTGGGGAGCCCTCCACATTTCACATATGCTTCTTTCCTCTCCGTCGGGCATAACAGAGGAGGGCACTTACCTGACTTCTCAGCCCTCGTGAGGTTGGACATCTTACATTCGGAAGGGCGGGAGAGCCCTATGAGGGGCAGGCATGTTGCTAGCAGCAGCTGTGAGCACAGATAGGCTCAGGGCAAATGAGAAAGCAGAAAAGCAGGGATGGCAAAATAAAGAAAACCAGGTACCGCTCAAAGGCATTTTCCCTTTGATCTCCCTTGCTGAGGGAGCCTGGGGATGGAAATGGAGAAGAGCTCAGAGGCTTGCCCAAGCGCACATCTAGCCAATAGGAGGCGGAGTTTGAGCCTAAATCACAGTTTTCTTATGAAAAGCAGGTCTTAAAAAGTGTCTTAACAGCACTTAGAGAATGATAATAAAAACTATCACAGAAGGTAGTGTCAACGTCGTCCATGGCGTGGTTTGGGTACCGTCTGGCCACCGTGCTGTGTGCCGTGGGTCGCGGTGTGTTATACCTGGCTCTGCCATTCTAAATGATTTGTCTGTTTAGTATAAAATGTGATCCTCTTAGAAACATAAATGCCCCTTGGAAAAATCAATAGCTGGCATATATATAGGTGAAATGTAGTTTAATGTTATCTCCATGGGTACATATGTCAGCTACGTAGGATATTGCCATAGGTGGCTAAGACTAGGCTGCATTTGCTTAAATGAAGGAAGTCAGGAGGCTTCATGCAGCGCCCTTGATGGAAGGAGCAGGTGCACAGAAGGGATGTATCTGTGTGTGGGAATCCAGCTGGGGAGATGCCCTACACATGAATAAGAATAGATATTATTTTACAGACATATTTTGCAATGATGTAAAAAGTTGGTCATATAAGAAACTCTAAGAAAGCCAGCATATTCTAAGAAGGTCTTTGGTGGGGCTGACTGCAGGGAGGACGGGATGTGGCGTGAGTGCCACAGTTTTCTCGTGGGCAGTCCAGAGCCTTGAAGCCTGGACTGGACGTGGCTCCCCCTCATCCTGAATCCAACGCATCCTGCTGTCCTCACCTCCCAAGCACCCTTCCACCCTCCCAGGACCATCGCCTGGTCCACAGAAGCATCACCTCTCCCCACAATTCCTAAGTTACTTTGGGCCTGTTGTCAGCTTTGCTGACCACAAATCTCAGTGTGGGGTATGGGCCTGCAGATACAAATCCTCAAGAGATCCTTGCAGCAGTGAGTTTGAGAAGCCGCTGTCAGCACCAGCAGAACTGCTGACCCATTTCCTATCTTCCAGATGTTATCACCGTTCCGTCTCCTCTTCCCAAATCCCTTCCCAGGCCTGCTGGGCCTGCTGTGTGCTGCCTCCTCGCCTAGCTTCATCTGCAGCCACTTCACCTTCACTCTCTGGCTATTGTGGGTTACACTGTGTACCCTAAAAAGATATGTTGAAGTCCTATGCCCTAGAACCTGTGAATGTGACTTTACTTGGAAATAAGGTCTTTGCAGATGTAATCAAGTTAAAATGAGATTGCACTGGATTAGGGTGGGTTTATACACAGTGCCTGGGGTTCATACATCAAGAGGGAAATTTGGACACAGAGACACACAGGGAAGACACCATGTGATGACAAAGTAGATGTTGGAGCAATGCATCCAAGCGATGCAAGCTGAGGAGCCACCAAGGACTGCTGGCCATCACCAGACGCTGGGAGAGAAGCCAGGGAGAATCCTCCCCTAGAATCCTCTGAAGGACCCAAGGCTGCCAAGACCTTGATCTCAGATTCCCAGCCTCTAGAACTGTAAGGGAATCCATCTCTGTTGTTTTGAGCCGCCCAGGTGGTATAGTTCATCACAGCAGCCACAGAAAACTAACACTGAGCCCACATGGGTTCCTTTCCAGTTCTTGAATGCTCCCTCTCTCTGCTTTATCCAGCCATGCTATCCTCCCAGCCCCTCTCAGTTCTGGCTTCTATCTCTGAGAACTCTTCTCAGACTTCTCTGGAAGGGGCCTAGCCAAGCCATCACTTTGTGTTTTCATTTTGCCCGATTCCTTCCCTTCAGAGCACACATCACAGGTATAAGTCTGCACTTATGGATTCAAATTTGGTTCTTTTATGGTCCTTTCCCTGAAGAGAAAACTCCAGGAAGATAAGGATGCTGTCTACTTTGCTCACTGTGGTATCCCAGTATTTTCCACAGGGCCTGGAACTAGGAAGTAGCCAGTAAATGTTTGCTGGATGAATGAATGGATGATCGGATGAATGAAAGGATAATCATATGGATAGATGGATGGATGGATGGGTGACCAGATGCATGGATGAATGGTTAGATGAATAGAAGGATGTATGGATGATCAGCTAGAAAGATGGATGGATGATCAGATGAATGAATGAATGGATGATCAGATGGATGGATAATCAGATAGGTGGATGGATGGGTGACCAGAAGGATGGATTATCAGATACATGGATGGATGATTAGATGAATGAATGGATAGATGGATGATCAGAAAGAAGAATGGATATATAGATGGATGAATGATCAGATGGATGATAAATAGATGGATTAATGGATGGATGATCAGAAGGATGGATAACAAGATGGATGAATGGATGGATGGATGGAAAACAAGATGGATGAATGGATGGTCAGATTAACTGATGGATGATCAGGTAGGTTGATGGATAGACGATCAGATGAATGAATGAGTGGATGATCAGATAGATGGATGGATGGATAACAAGACAGATGAATGGATGGATGGTCAGATTAATGGATGGATGATCAGATAGGTCAATGGATGGAAGATCAGATAAATGAATGAGTGGGTGATCAGATGGATGGATGGATGAGTGACCAGTTGGATGATCAGGTGGAAGAATGATCAGATGCATGGATGGATGCTTAAATGAATGGAGGATGGATGAATGGATGGCTGGTCAGATGGATGGATGATCAGTTAGAAGGGTGGATAGATGATCAGTTGGGTAGATGCATGGATGATCAGACGAATGAATGAATAAATAAGATGGATGGATGATCAGATGAATGAAAGAATAAATGATCAGATGGATGGATGGATGGATGTGTGACCAAATGTATGGATGATCAGATGGATGAATCATCAGATGCATGGGTGGATGATTAGAAGAATGAATGAATAGATGGAGGATCAGATAGATTAATTGATGGATGATTAGATGAATAGATGGACCAAATGGATAAATAATCAGATGAATAGTCAGGTGGATGGATGATCAGATGAATGGATGGATGGATGATCAGATAGAAGTATGGATGAATGATCAGATGGATTAATGGATGGATAGATAGGTGAATGGATAGATGGATGGTCAGATGAATGGATTAATGATCAGATGGAAGGATGTATGGATGATGAGATGGATGGTGAATGGATGGATATCAGATGGATTGGATGATCAGATGGATGGGTAGAGGGATGGATGGACGAATGGATAGATGATTGGATGGATGGATGAATAGGTGGGTGGAAAAGTGGATGACTGAAAATGAATGGAAAGGAGACAGCATCTCACAGAGATGTTCTCAGTATTTCACTAATGTATTTCTCTTCCTGTATGCAATGCAAACATAGCAGGTTCTCACAGGCTTTCTCTGAATGAGACTCTCTCTGACTTTTGCATTTCTATGAGCATTGTCTCACAAAATTTTCACAAGAAATGTATAAATATTGTACTCTTTCCAGTTCACAGATGAAGGAACTGAGGCTGACTGTGACTTACCCAAGGTCACGCACGGGCTTCTGACCACACATCTTACATTCACAACCATGTCCGCTCTTAGAGAGCCTGATGTGAGTGGAGGTGCCAGATGCTGACACAGCAGAGGTAGCAGCGGCTGGGCAGTTCCTACAAGTGGATGCATACCTGCATTTCTTCCTCGGCAGGAAGATACATGTCTGTGCTCTTGCCTGATGCCGAAGGCTAGCAGGAGGCTCTGTGTGTCTCACTAGAACATTCTCCATTCTCCTGTCTTCTTAGAACAGTTTGAATGTGTCTGTCCCTTGCTGCTTTTCTGGGGCCAATCACTGGAGAATGGATTTAGAGAGTCCCCTCTTCACACTGTTCCAAAAGGCCCTCCAGGAGTTCAGTGTGAGCTGAGAAGCTGTGTGCATGATGCCTGTTCTCTCTGTGGTCCAATCACAAAGAGCAGTTATTTCCAGCATCTCTAATGAGCCATTTATACTTCACAAATCACTTTGAGAGCTGATTTTTACCCAGACTTCTCTATATATTTCTATACTATTTGGGGGCATTTTTCCAAAAATGAGTGAGAAATTATGAGAGTGTCTATATAAAATGTAACTCCTCAGATGATGGGAGCAAAATTAAGCCAGCAGGGTAGAAGCGGGGTGTTGGTGGTGGGCCTGGGCGGAAACTGGTATGTCTTCATGTGGAGCTGGCCGACGGGCTTGTTTGCTCATGGGCAGGCTGACATATCTCTTCCAAAGACTGTCCTGGCAGTGTGGCTGTGAGGAAGCGTGAGGAAGGCGGGTGCTTCCTGAGCCTCCCAGGGATAATAATACACCTCCTGTTTGTTTCAAATAAACTAGACACAAGAAGTGAGATTAATGATATGTCCAGACCCAGTGTAATCACTAAAATTAGCAGAAGCAAGTTGCATAATGTGAGTGGTGAAAATCCTTCTTTCTGGTCCTCCTGAGCTGAACTGAATGGTTTGGGTAATGAAGAACACCAGCCCTGCTAATGAGAACAAGAATGCTTAACAGGAGGCTGCTGGCTTCCTTGCTGATTATTACCCACGACTCCCACGTGAATGGTGTTTGGGGTTAAATGTGAGAATCTGTGCTCTCTGCCTCTCCCCTTCTCTTCCTCCTCCTTCCTCTCTCTCTGCTTCTTGACTGTGCATTTTATAAATAGTGCTCAGGGTCAGGGGAATTAGGAGAAACATAGCTCTCAACAGGCAAGAAGAATAGTGATGCCCCCAGAGAAGGCATCAAATGGCAAAGCCCATGCGCCCAAGGGCCACGTGGCTTTGTTTTTCTCCTCAGCGTTGCCGCAGACACCTGACGTAGGTATGGAGTTGATCCGCACACCAGTGCTGGAGCCTGTGTTCAGTTCATCTGCAGGATGTGTTCCCCTTCACTTGCATGTCAGATCACCAAAATCAGTTCTTTCTGATTTTTGCAACACCCAAATGGCTCAGCTAACAAATGACAAAGATTCTATTCACAGCAGACAATTGTTGCATCACACATACAATTTTGCAGAAATTTAACAACCACAACAAAAATCCCTAACTAAGAAGACAATTTCCCTGCATCATTGACTGTCTTGTGCGATTTGTCAGCTCTCTTAGTGGCGTGTGGTGCAGCCCTCAGGCTGTCTTCCAAACGGGAGATCGTCCCCAGGGCTGCATCCACGCCCCTGCCGCCAGGTGGAGGCGCATTCCCTTGTATTTCGCGGAAAGGGTTTCAGGGTCTACCTCCCTTTTCCTCCCTTCTCAGGTTCTTTGTTGCTGAAAAATTGTAATGGAGTCTCAAATCTGGGGCGTGGCCTTTGTTGTATGTATTACTATCTGCCTTTCCTCCCTTCCCGGCTTCCCCACTTCATTCCTGTTCCCATATGTGATGTGGGGGCAGAGTAGTGGTGGCAGCAACCAGTGTTGACAGCCTGTAACCTAATGAGTCTGCTGTCCATCTGGCCTCTAAACAGTTCGTGACCTACTGAGGCCTGCTGTCTACCTGGCCTCTGGACAGCCCATGACCTACTGATGCCTGCTGTCCAACTAGCCCCTGGACAGCCCATGATCTACTGATGTCTACTGTCTACCTGGCCTCTGGACAGTCAGTGATCTACTGATGCTTGCTGTCCACCTGGCCTCTGGACAGCCAGTGATCTGATGTCTACTATCCACCTGGCATCTGGACAACCCATGACCTACTGAGTGAGGCCTGCTGTCTACCTGGCCTCTGGACAGCCCATGACCTACTGATGCCTGCTGTCCAACTAGCCCCTGGACAGCCCATGACCTACTGATGTCTACTGTCTACCTGGCCTCTGGACAGTCCATGATCTACTGATGCTTGCTGTCCACCTGGCCTCTGGGCAGTCAGTGATCTGATGTCTACTATCCACCTGGCATCTGGACAACCCATGACCTACTGAGGCCTGCTGTCTACATGGCCTCTGGACAGCCCAGGACCTACTGATGCCTGCTGTCCACCTGGCCTCTCAGGAGGGCCAATGTAAGCATAAGTGCAAAAGTTGGGATGAAACTTGAAATTCGCTTTATGAAATGGGAGATTTTTTCAGATTAAATTTTATTTTTTGGAATTACCTTCTAAATCCATAGAAATTTAATTGGTAGGATATGACAGGGGTATTGTAACTTTTCTTTGAATTCTCTTCAATCTTAGTAACATACCTGACTGGGGCAATGGCATCTCACTTCTACTTGATTTCTAAATACTTGTTAACTAATATTCTTCATTTATGCTAAGATAGTTTTCACATTTAGTAATTTTGGAATCAGGTGCATTTTACCATTCATGGCAACTTACAGTGATAACAGGCCCCATTTTTCCTTCTTACTGGTACGCAAGGTAATGGTGTGTCTTATACTGGCAAAGTCTTACATGTAATTAAAAATATCTGCTGTCCCATGTTCCTGAAGACAAGCTGGGTTTCTGCTGCTCCATTCCAGGGAGACATAGGGGTCTCCCATGAGCCCTTGGGGCTGGCCTCCATGGCGCAGAACAACAGCACAGAATAGCAATGCTTGGTGATCACTGCATTGATCCTAGGCCCCCTACCCCGGGCCTGACTTGCTGGGCTCTATATTACTCTACAGGGGACGTGTGTGCATGTGTGCTTCTGTGATTTCAGCCATTGATAGCGGGTGGGATGCTTTAGAGATTCCAAATTATTTTTTAGAAGATAAATAGGTTTATTTATCTTTTTATTTTATGATCTGTCTGCCACTTTGACTGGATTCTGGCAATTCCGGGCTCTGTGGATTAGATGCCTGCTCTTTCCTTCCCTCCCTGCTCCTCTCCTTTCCCTCCCTTCCTCCTCCTCTCCCCCCCAACCCGGCTTCCTTTCTAGAGCTGGGCTTCTGCTGGCCTGTCCCTGGGCTGCCAGCACCCTGTCCATGTAGCCTCCCCTTTCAGCCTGTCTCAGCCACTCAGCTCTTCAGTTCTTATCCATCTCAGGTCTCTTCTGCCCCTCTTTGGTCAGCAGGAAATGCATATTTTCTGGGTTTGTCATGTGGAAGCCTGGTTTCACTGCTCACAGCTGCTTTCCTTTTCAGCCAGAGCTGCCTGCCTGCAGCCTCTGAGAAGGGATGGGGTGTCCTGACCCCTAGCCTCCTTGTCATGCTCATGGCCACACAAGGTCCCCTGGCTTCTTTGGCCTGTGGCACCTACTTGCAAAGGTAATTAAGTCCCAGCTCTTTTAAGGATCCCTCGGCAATCTTCTTGGGCTGGCGATTCTCTTAGGGAAAGACAAATGCCTCCCAGTCTGCTGGAAGGTCCTCCCCGTTCGTGCCCCGGCACTAAAGCTGCTCCCTAACAGGCGGCGGGAGTGAGGGCAGAAAGGCCCTGTTTCTGCTGAGCCAGGAGGCCAGGCTTTGCTGTGTAACAGAATGGCCCCTGCTGGGCAGCGGAATATTTCCTGTTGAGTCCTCTGCGGTCTTTAGTCAGTGCCTGGTGTTGGCAGTCTAGGTGACTCTTCCTTAGCTGAGGTGGTCCACACCAGCCTTTGCAGTCAGAGCTCAGGACCACAATTCCTGGGCATGGGGCTGCAGGCTGCTGTCCCGCTGGCTGGCTCTGCCAGCTTTGCTCACCCAGGGTACCCCAGACATCCCTCAAAGGCTGCCATCAAAGCGGGCAAATGACACAGGAGGGGGATTCCTCTGTCTGTGTGTGGTGGGGGTGGGGTGGGGGTGGTCTCTAGATCCTGGCTGGGCAGGCAGGAGGCCCTCAGGTGCTTCATCTGTGGCAGGAATTGTCCTGGAATGGACAGTGTCTGGCAGATCAACCCACTGGTGCAGTCCTCCTCCACGCCCTCTATGCGGTTGACGGGTACAGTCTGCCCATACACACCTTGAGAGAAGGCTCTAAAGAGGTCCCATGCGCCCAGATTTCCCTTCCGCACCACCCCTGCTGACATACAGTTGGAGCTTGTTTTTACACTGTGAACCGAAGGCGGTAAAGTCTGCCTCTGTGCAACCCAAGTTTCTGCCAGGCAGCTTTAGGACAGCGTGTGGCGCTCACATTGCTTCACAGTTAGTGTTGGATTTGGTGGCCTGGCCTCTCTGCAGGCCTGCGGATGTGTGCAGGTGCCCCCTGCCCCCCACTCTCCGGCCTTCCTTAGCTCAGGGAGTGGGCTATGCTTCGGTCTGTCGGAGGCATTCTGCTGCGGCGGCCTAACTTGGTGTAGGTGGAATGTTGGAGCTGGGACTCGTGGGAGGAAGTCTTGTATTTTACAACAGAAGGAAATATGTTAAATAACAATAAAAAGATTGGGAAGAATTTCATCTTTTTAAAAGGATCTCTGCTTTCCATTTCCAGAAGAAAGAGGTTTCCTTTCTCTTTAGAATATTTAAAATCATAAAGCATTAGAGAGAGTTCTAATTTTGAACACCATTTTTCTTCTTGGAATTTTCTTTCCAGAAATGGCTTAAGAGTTTCTACTATTGTTACAGGCTTCGTTTCTACTGTGGCATTTATTAAATGATTCTTTAAAAAAATCTAAAGTTAAAATACATTCATTCTCAGGCAATATTTTACACGATGCAGTTTATTTGGAATTAGATATTATCTGTCTTTGGTTTTGCTAAATAAAATTGCATTGAAACAGTTTTAAATAAAATCTGGGTGAGGGCTTACAAAATATTTTACTGCCAATGTAAGCATGGCAGGACTGTAAGTTCACGTTGTGTATTTTAGTGCTGTCATGTTTCTTCTGGCCCGTCTGGCCCAGTGAGCCACGTTACGGGTCTGTCCTCAGCAACGCTAGAGGCCCTGGCAGCGGGGATGGGTTGAGAGGTTTCCACTCTGGGCTTAGTTGCATTTCTAGCTTTTGCAAATAGATGGCACTTTTGACTTACCCTAGAATATTGCTGATCAGAGCAGAGCACAAGGAAAATACTTAAAATGGTCTGTGTGTAAGTCAGAAATGTATTGGTGACTATTCACATGAAGGCCAGAAAAATTAAAATTAAGCCTCTCGGGAGACAGAGTGTTGCACTTCTCTCTTAAATGCTAAAACTTAAACACGTACAACCAGCCCGAGTATAAAATGTGTGCATTTTATGAAATGTTTTAAAAATTTTTTATTGTACATCATTGCAAGCTTTGATCTGGAGGAGCCAAAGAAAATGGTGTAAAGGAAGTTTTATTTGGAAATAGGACGGCGTGGGTCTGTGTGTGTTTAGTGTCTGTACTTTGTTGTGAAAAGCCCTTGCGAATGAATATATTTTCCTCCCCCTTTTTTCTCTTCAGCACACATGCGTACAGCCGTGCACACGCACACACGTGCACAGAGGAGGCACTTGGACCCTCACGCACACAGAGGGGAAAAAAATCAGGCTGTTGTCTTGCAAGTGTTACTTATCATATTAATTAAAATCTGGTGACAGGATAACACCACCAGCTGTGTGGGAAAGCGAGGGAAATTAACAAACGTTTGATTTGTTGTGTTGCTAATGTGACACTTATTATACAGGTCATAGTAAAACAATACCTCAGCCCAAATATGCTAATGCAGCAGTGAACTGTCGCTGTTGTAAAAACACTGGCGTTTATTATAATCAGGCAGAATAACATGTTACCTTTAAGAGAAGGTAAGCAATCTTTGAATCTAATAACATAACTAAATTTTTAAACATTCAATCATTAGGAATAAAAAAATGCAGGAAAAAACTTTTCCTGTATAATTTTGAAAATGGAATGTGAAAATAGAACTTATTTAAATTAATCTGGGCTCAAGGAAAATATATTTGTTGTTTAGTTTTTAAAGTGTTTTGCTATGACAACAGTGAATTATAAAGAATATTAGCATATGGAATATGCTGTTGTGTGTTTTACCATCATCAAACAGTCAAATTTATAAAGATGAGGGTAGTTTAAAATCAGGTTATACTTAAGAAGAAATTGTCATATTCATTTATTCATCCTGGAGGTTATAAATGCTTCTACTGTAAGTCAAAGTCTAAATTATTTTTAAAACAGTATAAACAAAATAGTCTAATATGAAAGGAACTTGTCACACACCCCTTCCTCCTCGCTCTGCTCCGTTCTCCCTACTGCAATAAGAAGAAACTGCACACTTTCTCTAAACACTTGGCAAACTTTTCTCACTGTCCTCTGAGGCACCTGTCAGAACCTGGGTCTGCATGTCCAGGAGGCAAAGGAAAATGCAAGATGCTCCCATTTGCCATAATTCAGGTCATGAATTTCATGGAGATCATATTCAGCACTTGGCAGATGCACATTCACAAAAACATAGGACTTTTACCTTCCCACGGGGTCCTTCCTTGCAATGGCTTTTCATCGTGGGCCACATTCTCTCCACCTAGACAAGATTTCTTTCTCCCTTCCTCGCTTCTCTGCCGGCGTTTTGATCAAGCTGCTGAAATGGGGTGTATGAAGTCGAGCATTTATTTGACAGTCTTTGACAGTGGATTATGTAGATCGTGCCTGAGAGAACAGGAGTCATTCGGAACTGAATTTGCAGCAAGCAGTCTAGATCCAAGGTCAGAGGGTGCGGGGTCAATGGGGCAGAGACTTCACCTTCCCAGGTGGGCACCCTTGTGCAAAAAGACGTGAGCATTGGAAGAAGGGCGCCCAGGGAAGGCTACAGCAAGGCATGTCAACCCCACGGCATCAACAGCCCAGGTCCCGTGAAGGTCCCTGAACCTTGGTTCCTTTCACTATGCCAAGAAATCTCCCTTCCCTCTGGGGCTCTGCCCTGCAGAAAAGTGAATTCACTCCTGAAGTCCAGCCCCGGAGCAAAGCAGACCATCCACCTTCACCTGTGAGCCCACCTACAATTGCCAAAACTGCCTTCAGGCCTCAAATGTGACGAAATGCAATTTCTAACTTGGATTGCTGCGTGTTCTGTTGGCAGAGGAAAAATAGTTTTGTATCTGTGCCTCAGATAATAATTCCACTCAACAAGCAAAGGGTTGATAATTAAGTCAAAAGGGCACTTTCTGAATGACAAGGACCCTGCTAGAGTCTGGGCTTGAAGCTGTAACTTCAGAAATGCCGTAATAACAGTTTGCTTTCAAATGATGTATTTGAGCTGTGCAGAGAGCAGTCCTCGTTATTGATTAAATCCATATAAATAAACACATCTACTGCCTGTGTGAGACCAAAACAAGATTAGGTTCAAAATATGATACTGTGTACACATATGCTCGGTCATTAGGAGGGAATTCTCAACTCTGTTCAAACAGATGCAGCCCAGAGAGGTTCGCTCACCAGCGAAACGTCCTTCTCTCTAAATCAGTGGTTTTAATTAAGCCTTCGTGAAAGAACAGGCATTTCAAAATACAAAGACATTTAACTCTGACCAAAAAAAAAAAAGTTTATTTAGCTTGGAATAGATTTTTTTTCTGCTTTGAAGAGCTTTTTTTTTTCTAAACATTAAATTATTAATGAAAGAGTGAAAGCAATAAATGGGGATAATAAATGCTACAGCCGTGGCGCTGGGTACACATTCAAAGGAGAGGAAAATTTCCAGCGATTCTGTAGGGTTTTTCCTTCAGCCCTGAGAGCTACGCATAGATCCAGCAAGCATGATTTTGTGTAAACTTCCCACCTGGCTTTGTGCTGGGACAGACCCGTGATGTGTTCAGTGACGTTAAGGAGAATCAATTCAATAACAGATACCCTGTGTGCGATTTGAATCTATTAAATAAATGTCATTCAAATACCATTATATATATTAGAAAACACACTTAACTTGGATGAGAAATCCAGGTATGGTATTCTTTCAGGGTGAAATGATTGAACTGGAAAGTATACCGCTGGAGCAGCATTATTAAACAGTTTCCAAGTCTGTTCTGCTCACTGACTCTCCATCCTGCTCTGAGTTAAAGCCAAAGAAAAGGAAACCCGCCTGCAGCCGTCCCTGTCTAGAGAGGGTGCTCACCCAGCGCCTGGAGACAGCCTGGTGTGTCCAGGCCCTGGTAGGGTGTGTGATTGCATGTAAAAGCCAACGGCTGCTTAATAGTCTCTCCTTAAGAAAATCGTGACCCACCACCTGGATGGAGGATGCTGAGCCCTGCCTGTTCCTTGTTTGTCCCTCACTTCCCCTCCTATGTGCGCTTTTCACAGAGTCCCACCCAGCCGCCTTCAGGAGCAGACGGTGCAGCAGGTGCCCTCCAGGGAGGACGAGCCTGGGCGCGTTTTCACCCGTCCTGGGACACACTAACGCCATTTTGGCTGAATGTGCAGAGCTACCGATAATCGTTGTAGCCAGTACGTGAGCACCATTTAATTCAATTTGCACGTTTTCTTCATCTCGGGAAGAAAAAGAAATAGCTGCAGGCTGATGTGCACTCCCGTCTGAAAGAATGTTGTCAACTGCAGGAAGCCTTGCTTTTGTTGTCGTGTCTGTTTTTAACACCCCCCTTCTTTATCCACCCTTCCTGCAGCCTTTCAAGGTCTCCTCTTTGACTCAGCTCCATTAATTGCTGAGAAGACCACCCAGCCTTTTCAAGAGTATTGTTCTCCACTCCACCTTGATTTTCCTGGAGGTTCTTGGAATGCGTCTTTGATATCTGGCTACTGTACCTCCTTCTAATTACATTAATCTATGTAATTGTACTCACATTCATTTTAATTATTCTTTGCATGAGACCCCAAACAGTGAGTTCTCTCCACACAGCAGATTTTGTTGTGGTTATCAGTCTACTTAAAGAACTGGGGAAACGATTGTAAAAACCAGACAGTATTTCTCACGCTTTTCTCCTTGCCAAGGTAGCAGAGTGCTTCTCCCTGAGGCACAAAGCTCCTGCGTACCTCGAGGCTTCACAGTGGCTTAATTTTCAGGTTTCAGTTTGGTTTGATCCCGCTGAATATATATGCATGCATAGCACATGAATGCAGAGGTACATCGCCTTCTTTTGCATACAAACACATAAACCTTGTGTCACTAACTGAGAAAGATGATTATTTAGTTTTTCCCTCATTTAGAAATGAGGGAAGAGACCATGTGTGACCTTCTAAATGTTAACTTCTGCTACTTCATCTGCCAGGGCAGCGCCCTCACTCTGAACAAACCTTTATTTAGAGGGGAGTTAAAATAAGCTTCGGTGTGGACATTCTCTCCTGTGCCTGGCAGCACGGAATTAATATATTACTTATTTTCTCCAATTTCCCACAAATACTGGGAAGGGTGTGGTATAGAGAAAAGAAATTCAAAACATACCATTTGGATTTTAAGGACAGTTTTTGAAAAAGAGCAATTTCCATATTTCAACACTTTTTGGTGTGATCCGTGAAACATTTTGATATGATTTAGCGAAAACAGCTTTCGCATCAGGAGCGCTATAGCTGCCTCATCTGCATCTGTAAAGACCGCAGAATGGCATCGCATTAGGTATAAATTCAATGCAAAAAGACGCCCTTCGTTAATGCAACATGACTGTAGGAAATTTAAATGCACAAAAGTCATAAAATTCAGTGTTCCGGTTCTCACAGCAATTATAGCATGGTCATATTTGCATAGCTGGCTTTATATATGCCGTGAGATTTTCTACCTTTAGAGGGAAGCGACGTCTCTTTTGCTCAGCCCAACAATCATTAGGAAGGAGGGACTGGTGCCGATGAATAAATTGTGAAATGAATTTTCTCGGTTTAATCACAGTTTGTGTTTCCAAACTGAAACTGGGGGTAGATGGATCTTTTCGTATCAGAAGAAACGTCAGTTCTGCAGAGGATAGGATATCTACCAGGGGAAAAACCTGTGAACACCCCCTTCCAGGGGGACGCGAAGAACTCTGTTTTGGGTAGAACTGTGTGAGGACAGGCTTGGATTCCCGGTGCAAGCCAAGCCAGTGTTTTGATTCCACCGTGGGGCCTTTACGGAGGCCGTTGCTTTGACAAGAAACAGCACGGGGACTGGATCCTCAGATCCACTGAGGCCACCTGCCATCTGCAGTACAACCCGTTTGGAAGCTGTTCTAGCCCCAGAATTGAAACTTAAAATGTGCTCAAGTGGGGCAGAGCAATAGATTATTAAAATAATCATATGTTTTATCTCATTTGATCTTATTCCCACTCATATTATTTCCCTTTCAAAACGCAGGAAGCAGAGCCTTGGCGGCTTCCATAACTCGTCTGTCAGACGCTCCCCGGAGGCTCCAGCAGGGCCCAGACCTGACCTCGGGGAGTGGGGGGCTGCGGGTTCTCCCTCCCTTCCCTTCACGCCCCTTCCCTCCGCTCCCCTTCCCTCTGCTCCCCTCTGTGCCTCCTGCCCTTCAGCTCCTGCCTGCCTTGGCCATCCTCCTCCTCCTCCTCCATCCCAAGGACGACGGTTTTTGAAAACACAGTGGGGACAGAAGGTGTTTCCTCCTCGACTCTGCACGGAGGCTGCCATGGGCAAGGTGGGGGCCGGAGCAGCCTGCGTCGTAGGGGCCTGACTCCGGGTTCCTCCCTCTGTGGCCTGTCCTTTCCTCTCCTGTCAGCCATGACCTGTGGCAGCAGTAACTCCGCTTTGCAGAGGCAGGATCCGGAAGGCTTAGAGCACATTTTGGTGGGGACAGGGTAGGGAACTGCAGTATCTGGACCCTCTTCTGGGTGGGCTTCCGTCCAGGCCCTCGCAGGGTCACATCACTGCCCGAGCACCGCATCTTCCAGCACGGCGTCTCCAGGTGCTGCAGGTGTCTTCCTCTTGCTGCCACCATGCCGAGCACGGGGCGATGGGGACTGTGGAGGTGGCTGAAGAGCTGCCTCTGAGCCCCTCAGCCTCTGATAACATGCGGGGGCGACTCTCTCACTGGGAGCGAACCGAGTGTCCTGTTAATGGTCCAGGGCCCACAGAGGGATGCAGGCCGATGCTGGGTGTCCTCATGCCTCCTGCTGAATTGCTCAGTCTCTGCTCAGCCAGGCGAGGGCTGTGGCCTGCCTGCCTCTCCCCCCATCCCTCACTGTCTCGGCTGCTGCTGCCAGGCCCTCCGCACCAAGACCTGCTTCCAGGCTGGATTCCGAAGGGTGTGGACGGTCCCTGCTGCCCCGAGCAGGGAGGGTGGCCCTTCCCGCTCTCCTTGGTGCTGAGTCTCATGCTCAAGTCTTCCTTGGCGGGTGTTCACTGCCTGGCACAGCATCTCTGACGCCTCGTCGCGTGGGCAGAGGCCCCTCTTCCAGGCAGGAGAGGAGAGTGTCTGGGGGCCAGGAAGGGTGCTCCCACTCCAACATGACTGATGCCCACACTGGAGGTCCCAAGACTGGGGGCAGAGGCTCCCGGGGCTGCAAACCTGTGCTGCCAGGGGAGGACTGACCTCAGCCTCAGGTGTAGCCTCTCTGCCTCTGTTCTCTAATTAAAAAAAAGACGTGGAGATCAATGGTACTCGCCTCCGGGGGTGTTCATGAGGACTACAGCAAAAACAGCGCCAACAGGACGGGCAAGGTTGGCAGAGGAGGATCCGGTGTCAGAATGGGGGTTAGCTGAATGATTTTGATTTGGGGTCTGTGCTGATCCACTGACTGATGTGCTCTTCCACAGGTTGGTAGGAATGGAGGAGGAGGGAGGGCTGTTTGTGTGGATTACATCTGAGAAGAGCAGCTAGGACTTAAATGCGGGCTGCAGCTTACAAAGTGAGCCTTTTCTTTTCCTTTTATTTTTTATTCTTTTTTTTTTTGTGACGGACTCTCTGTTGCCCAAGCTGGAGTGCAGTGGCATGACCTTGGCTCCAAGGTGAGCCTTTTCTACCCTCTTTTCCCACGCTACCACAGCCCCCTGGGAGGCTGGAAAGGTCTGGAGCTGCCCCTGAAAGCGCTTCTATACGCACATTTGCTTTCTTTTGTCTAAAATTATCACGCAGTAAAGTTAGCTATTTTTTCCTTTTGGTCTGCAGTTCTATGAATTTCAACATGTGTAGATTTGTGTAACCACTGCCGTAATCAGAGTATACAATGCCGTCACCTTCAAACTCCCTGTTGTCACACCTGGGGCGACCCACCGACCTGGGCTTCCTGGGACTGAGGGGTTTTGTGTGGATGGGAGACTTGCAGAGCTGAAACCTGGGAGGTCCAAGGGAAGCCAGACAGGGTGTGACCCTGCCACAACCGCCCTCACTGGGGACCTGGTCTGTTTGCCATCATTAGACTCTTTGAGATGTCGGATGACTTGACACCTCTGGCCACCTTTGAGAGGCTTCTCTGGCTCAGCAGTGTCTGTGAGGGCCCCCAGCTGGCTGTGTCTGTGGACAAGTTGCTCCTTCTGAGGCTGGGGAGGGTTTCTTGGTGTGGACGTGTCACACCAAGGAAATTGTTCACTCAGTTGCCTGTTGCAGGACATCTGGACTTTTTCCAACTTTTACTTTCACAAATCAAGCTGCTCTAAACGTTGGTATGGAGATTTTTGATGAAAATAAGCTTTTGTTTCTCTTGGAGTGGGATTGCATGTTTAACTTCATAAGAAAACACCTAAATGTTTTTCCAAGCGGCAGGACCATTTTCGCCGGTAAAGCAGGCACGGTCCTGGGCCCTGCAGCTGTGCTTTGGACACCAGGAGCCACACAGGCACACATGTGTGCCTTCTTCAGGGGCCCACAACTCGGGCCAGACCCGAGGCCTTGGGCAATGTCTCATGGTGACATTTCCGGTTCTCACCGGTGGGGGTGCACCTAGTATCAGAGGGTGGAGGCCGGGACACTGCTCACACCCTCCTGTGAGGGATGTACTGTCCCCCAGTGATCTACCCAGGATGCCCGTGGTACCTGAGCAAGACAAGCCCTGGCTCAGTCGCAGAGTCTACCTGGCATTTCCCATCTTCCCCTTGGTGGGAAACGTTTAACTTCCTCATGTGATTCTTCAGTTCTTTCTCTTCTTTTACTTGGTCAGACTGGCAAGGTGTTGAGGGAAGATGATTCCTATTGGCACCCGCAGTGCCAGGCATGCACCTGTGGTTTCCCTCCTGGGTGGGCAGCTGCGGGTCCTGCTCTGGGACTCAGGGGCCCTGCTGTGGTTTGCTGAGTGTGGGTGTGTCCTCGGGGCTGCTGGTGTCATTCCCATTCCACAAATAAGGTTGGAGACAGGGAGAGGACGAGGATTGAGAGGAGTCAGGCCTGGCAGGGCCCCATCCTAGGCACCCCACCAGTGTCACTCACCAACAGTGTCCCCTGCCCAAACCGCTAGCTGCCGGACCCTGGCTCCCCAGACGCTCCTCTCTGTCCCCTCTACCCTCACCATCCCACCGGCAGTTAGAGGATGAGGATTGAGTGAAGTCAGGCCTGGCAGGGGCCCTGTCCTAGGTACCCGTGTCACTCACCAGTAGTATCCTCTGCCCAAACTGCTAGATGCCAGGACCCGGCTCCCTGGAAGCTGCCCTCAGTCCCCTCCGCCCACCCCAGTAGCCATTTATGAACGTCAATCCTGTCCCCAGCACCCCAGGGCACCGCTGCCATCACAGCTGGGGGGGCTCTCCCTCACTGTGTCTTGCCTCCCATGGCCCATACTCTGTGGCTCTGTCCAGGACCGGAGCTGCTTCGAGCCTCCCATTGCTCCTCTCTCTGCTTCTTTTGCCTCCTCCCCCCTCCCCAAGGCCTGGCTCCTTTTTCACAGGGCTCTGGACAGTGCTTGTCTATAGCCACTGGGTCCTGGGCCTGAGCACGGTGCCCAGGGGCTCTCCTTCCTCTTCTCTGATGCTTGTGCCTGGGAGTGACCCCCTCTCTCTCTGGCTCTGTCCACCTGCCCAGCTGCCTTTGCTGGAGTCCTCTGCATAGGGCGGCAGCAGGCCATCATAGCAGCAGGGCCTGGCCACCTTCCTTCCCTGGGATTGTGTTGACCTGAGCCCCTGAAGGAGCTTCTGTGTCCAAGGTACAGCATTCTCTGTGACAGTGGAGACAAGTACAGTTATTTATGAATTACATATAATCTTTAAAATAAAAATGCTAACCCACACAAATGGAGTGGGTGGGGGCATGAGGCCGGAGATCAAATGCAGCCCCTGCAGGACCCGTGAGCTGGGTGGGGAGGGGCAGGGGCAGGGAGGGTGCGGAACTTCGTCCAGTGGAATTGGGGGCCAGACAGGGCAGACACTCCAAATGCGAGGCAGCGGGGCCAGGCCAGGGCCATCCCTGGGGATGGGTGGGAAGGGAGCTGGAGAAGCAGCCCTTTCTTGGTGGTTATGGGGAATGAGGAAGAGAAGATAATTTAGAAACTAGAGGGACTGCAATGTGAGAAAGAAAACAGAGATTGTCGTGAAAAGCAGACATTTACCTAAACCCTGCTGGACAGGGCCTCGTTTACTGAAATTATAATTTGTTATACAATTTTGATGAATATGTAATTAACATGGAGTAGTGCTGAAGGATGAACACTTTGAAGACTTGCACCAACTTTGGCCAGTCCGTCCCTGGCAAAAACCCAGGGTGGGAGAACTCTGAGGCTGCAGGATTTGCGTGGAATCTTTCATTTCTCAGTGTCTTCGCCTGCGGGCAGGTCCACACCTGGGTGTGGGAGGAGGCTTAGTGCTGGTGGCTTCTTAATTGCTGTGGAAAATTTAATTGCCTTGCTAGCCAAAGATGAACAAAATTTGCATTAAAAAAGATTAGGTGTCCTGGCGCATCTCACTGAAGTGGGATTGTCCCCCCGCATTTTTAGTAAGCACGAAGTGGGCCGTGGAAAGAAAAGTCTGTTTGTCTCTTTGAGCAAGAACAGAAGTAAAATAATTTACTTAAAGATTATTCAACCGAAGGACTGCACAGACACGGCCGGGGTTTGGTCAGCGCTCAGTGAAGAGCTGGCTAAACTGTAAAGGAAACGCAAAACATACTCAGAGGAAACAAGCAGGGCTGCCCCATGAAGGCCCCTCTGGCCAGGCTGGAGTTGCTTCCCAGAAGGCCCAGTGGGGTTCAGCTTCTTGCCCGAACCCACGGTGGCTGAGTGGCAGCACAGACTCGCCCCGGCCCAGGCTTCTTCCGGCTGCAAAGCAGCTTCCTCGAATCTCTTCTGGCAAAAGCCATCCTCGGCTGGCTCCGCGCTGTCTTTCTCTGCCTGCCGTGATCTCTGACTTGTGGCTCAAAGTCAAGACTCTCATGATACTGACACGTGCACCCGCGGGGTGAGTCCCTGGAGAAGCCAGTCTGCTTCTAAGCTTTGAAGCACATTGCAATTCCCTGCACATTTTGTTAAATGCAGATACTGATCCCAGGGGTTGGGGTGGGGTCTGTCACGATACTGACACTGGCATCCACAGGGTAAGTCTCTAGAGAAGCCAGTCTGCTTCTAAGCTTCAATGCACATTGCAATTCCCTGCACATCTTGTTAAACGCAGATACTGATTCCAGGGTTGGGGTGGGGCACAGGCCCCGGCATTTCTAACGAAACGAGCTCCCATGTGGCACCGATGCCGGCTGTCCTCACTGAGGATGAGCAGGCTTGTTCTAGTTCTTGCCACAGGGTCCTGGAGCCCCAGCTGTTTCTAGCAGGAGTTCTTCACAGCCATGAGGGGAACTTAGGGCCAAAGCCAGACCACAGGGGCCAGGCAGGCTGTATTTCCAGACTCCAGGGGGTTCAACAGGAAGATGGAGAGCTTTGTCAGGGGGCTGCTTGTGCCTTCCCTAACTCAGCCTTTAGTCTCAGAGTTTTATTATAAACCCTGTAGAAATGGAGTTGCTCCGAAATCAGATTTCACCACTGTTTTCCCCTCTGTGGTTTCTCTATGCTGCGGAGTGCTGGTAAAACGTGTTTACTCAGTTTCCTTCAAGGTTCCTGGCAGAAGCGTCAGGATTCTCCGACTGGCTGTTGCTTCATCTGACAAGGCCTGTGTCCTCTGTCCTGGTGGAAAACGGGACATGGCACCTGCTGGCTGCTGCCTGGCTCATGACGCTGCGTCGTTCTTTTATGTCAGAAAGACCCTAGCATCCAAAAGTGGTCTTTTTCTCTGCTCTGCTTCTACAAGACATTTAGGAACGTCAGCCCTCTTTTCTCGTTCCCTGTTGACTAAGTTTTTTTAAAGGAGCAAACCAGTGTGAATGATAAGGAATGAGCAGGTTTGAATGAAGTCTGACATCATCTGCAGAGTTACTACTCAGCGTTCAAAACAAACTCATCCTATTGTATTTACGAAATCTTTAGTGATACCTTGAAAGGGTAGATTTGGTTTGAGAGTAGAATCTACATGTGTGCATGTGTGTATGAGTGCATCCCTGTCTGTGTGCACGTGTGTGTGTGCATGTATATATGCACATGCCTGTATGTGTACTTGTGTGTGTGTGTGTGTGTGTGTGTGTGTATGAAGGAATAACAGAGAAGAATCCATGTCTGGGTCACAGTGGCGTGTGAATCATTGCTGAGAGTCCTCTGTGCAGGGAAGCCCCCTGCCCTGGTGATGTCCTCTCAGATGCTGAGACAGTTTGTTGCCAAGTGCTGTCATCCTCTTGGCAGGTGGAGTGTCCTGGCAAGGCCGAGTGGCCCACATGGGGGCAAGGTGCAAGGCCAGCTCAGCATGGGGATGGCCAGCACTGTCTGCTCCAGGCCTGTCTGCAGAAGCCTTCTGCCTGGCCAGAGGCATGACCTCTGCTATGACTTGCCCATTTGGAAGGACAGTGTCTACAGACTTGCTAGTCTAAAGGTAGCTAATTACTGCCCACTGGCCAGCAGCTGGACCGAGCTTGCTGGGATAGGGTCCTCATGTCAGTGCTATGTAAGCCGCTCCTGCCTCCGAGCAGTGGGATGGATGAGGGGCAGGTTCAGGGCGGACGCAGGCCTTCTGGAGAGAGGTGGTGGGAGTCACATGCTTGGAACATCAGGGAAGGTTCCTGAGAATAGCAGGGGGCTGGGGAGGGTGGCAGTCAGGGGAGAGATGTGAGTCTGAGAAACAGAAAGTGCTAGATTCATGAAAAATAACTGCTCTTTTTTCTCTGGAATGTGGATCAGAATTAAGTCTTCTTCTGGTAAATAATACGTGTAGGATTTTGTGATGAAATATACTGGACAGACATACAAAAAAGAAGACATTGTATTACACATACCCCGTCCCATCCCAGAGCTTAACAGGGAAGCCGCAGCAGACGCCCCTCTCGCCACGCCCACCCTCCCTCCCAGAGGTGAGTGCTGCACTGCACTGGTTGTTTTGAAGACTGATATATAGCAGAAACTTGCTACAAATTAGTAAATGTTAGTATACACCCACATAACACATGTGCACACTTTCTGTGCGTGCACACATGAAGACAGGCACACACATACATTCATGCACATGTAAACAAATCCATACTACACACTACGTATCAGTCAGAGTTGGGAAATGTTAGGTAAATAGCCGCCTGTTGTCTACATATTCTGTGTTTCTTGGTAGGGGGGTGTCTCAGCTTTATGTTTTAAAGGCTTATTCATGATATTTCATCGCTCATTCATTTTTCACTGTTGTATAGTATTCTATCTTATGAATGTGCAACAACTTACATATCCTTGGTCTTCCCAATGACTATATAGGCAGCTTACGCTGAACTGCTCCTTTCAACAGTGCTATAGTGAATAGCTTTGTGTGTGCTTTTGTGGGCACAGGTACAAATGCATTTCTCTGGTGTAAAAAAGTACAAGAAAAATGGCAAGGTCTTAGAATATACTTCTTTAATTCTTCCAGTGTGGTTAGCTGCTCTCTAAATCATCAAATGAACTTCATCTCTTATGGTAGAACTTATTTTAGACACTTGCTGCAGCTTTCTACACTTTTTACCTTCAAACAGTAGAAGTGCCAGCTGCAGGCAGGGGTAGACACGCCACAGTCCCAATCAACACCGACGGACGCGTGGCTCGGGTAAGAAAAACCCAGCTCAATAACAAACACAACTTTCAAAACCGTGTAAGATCCTGGACCATATTGCCACTTTTTTTTCTCTCTTCCAAAATGGTTTGAATGGGAAGAAATGGAGCACAATATGAAAATTAGGACTATAATCACTCCAAATTTGTAATCACCTATAGCAACATCCTAGTGAAAAATAGCTATCTTCATTGTAAGTATTTCTAAACACAGCCACATTCTCTCTGGGGACACTGACGTTAATCTGGCTGAAAGGGGTTCCACACCAGCACCAGCCCTTGTTGATAACAGTTTTCTGTAAATAAAAAAAGTATTGAGTGGTCAAATGCAGTATAGTAAGATCAATATTCCAGCCACATAAAAGTGCCTCTCTGATAATGTAGCATTAGGAGATAATCTTGAAAACACAGTTTTACAAGCAGCATCGACTAACAGACTCATAAACAGAGAGGGTTTAAGAAGAGCCATGAAATAGGGCTTACATTGGGGTTAGATTTTCAGGTTGCTTTTTTCAATGGCCTTCCCATACTCAGGTCTCATCCCGCAAATTAACAAAACACTTGTTTATAAAGCTGTCCATGCAGGATCCAGGTGACACCGGTGATTGTTCCCTGAGCAGCTTTTATATGACTGGGTTCCCTTGAGTGAAGCTGTGAACACCCTAAAGGACGCTCAGCTCCAGTTGGGAGAGGAGCAGGACCCTTAGAGTACTTAAAGTACTGTTTGCTACTATTGTCCAGGGGCCACTGGTCCACAGGGAACAGAAAGGCAGGGGCTGGAGGGAGCTGAGCTGCCAGGGCCTTGTGTGTGAGCTGTGTCCTCCGAGTGCCGCAGGCTTCCTGGGAGAAGGAGAGAGCCCGTGGCAGTGGGGGATGGACGGGGGAGACTGGGGCAGGGCTGGAAAACTGGCTAGCCTGGAGCAGAGGGCCTGTTCTGGAAGGTTGTAAATGAGAGTGACTGCATATGGGAGAAGGAGTGGTGCTGTCTTTGGTTTCCAGTCTGACATCGACCTTTTGGATGAAGCATTAAGTGTTTGCTTCCATGGATGCCGCACACAGAGCAGCTGGTGAGGTCTATGCCCCTCCCTCCACCGAGGGTGGACCTTTGCAACTTCCTAGGGCCACTGAGCATGGTGGACATAGAGTAGCCCTCCTTATCCATGGGGAGACATCCCAAGACCCCCAGCAGATGCCTGACGTCACATAGGACCTGACCCTGCATATGCTGTGTTTTTCCTGTACAGCAGCAGGTGAGACAGCGCAGAGTCTGGTGACACTGGACGAAGGGATGATTTGCATCTCAGGACACAGAGGCACAGCTCAGATTTCATAACACTGCTCAGAACCGACCACAACTGAAAACTTAAAATTGGTTTGTTTCTAAAACTTTCCACTGTTTTTGGACTGAGATCGGCTGCAGGTAACAAACTGCAAAGCGCAGCTGTGGACAAAGGGGCCGCTGTCACGGTTTGCACTTCCTAGAACACGTCATAGAATGGTCTGCGTTTCCATGCTGCTTTTCTGGGATGCTCTGAGGAAGCCCGCAGGAAGTGTGGACAGGGGGCCACTTGGGGAACCCTTGAGGCCTGTGGCCTGCAGCCTGTATCTCCTTGCCAGCCATGCGGTTAAGTTTTTAGGGGGACCCTTCCAGCCTCCACCTGAGTCATCCCTCCCAGCTAACACCACACAGAGTCCCAGATATGTCATCTCTGCCACTCCTGCCCAGTGAGAAGCTAATCAGTAGAGAACACTGATGTTCTAAGCCAGCAAAGTGTAGGGTGGTTTATTTTATAGCAACCCTTCACGATGGCTTTACGAATCCCCTGTCCCTGATTTCACACACCTCCACTTCCCTATCGAGAGGTGGAGGAGGTGTCTCACTCTAGGAGCTTATCCTGTGGGGGGCCACATGGTTGGGGGTTCACCCACAGGAACTGGCAGAAGGTGGGGAGTTGACCATCCCATGTTGACCAAGCACCCTCCCCAGTCGGGGGTGTGTGGCCCACACAGCTCAACACAGACATCCCTCTTAGTACCCAGCTTCCAGGGCTCCCCAGCGTCTGTTTTGTCAACCCCAGCGCCTCTCGGACACAGTAAAACCTTAGCATACTGTTGGCAATGAGTGGCCGAGATGTAGAGAGAGCCATGCTGGGGACTTCAGTCCCTTGAGCAGCTGGAGCGCAAAGCTCCAAGTGTGAACAGAAGTAAACTTTTCCTTGAAGTTTCCACGGGATAGAAAAGTGACCTCCTCCTGGGACCTGCGGTTTTCTTCATCGCAGGGGAAGGCAATAGGTTGCTGTCCTTGGGAGCGGGAAGTGCTGGGGATGAAGGAAGGGCCGTGCACCTTGTGTTCTGAGCAAGTACCCAAGGCTCCTTAGCTCTGCAATGCATCAGAGACTCTGGCTTCCTTGCACACATTGGGGGAGGACTCCACGGAGCCTTGCTCTTCAGACCAGGGTCGGGGACCAACGGCACCAGAATCACCTGGGCACTTGTGAGACTGTCAGCTCGCTCTCCCCCAACCTATGGAACCAGACAGCAGGTGACCGTGGGGGACCCAGGGGCGACTCCTATAGACAGGAAGCCGGGGGGCGTGTGGTCTGGAGTTGATTATCAGATGTGAGTGTGCCGGAGAGCCCCCTGCCTGGCTTGTGGAAACCAGGTTGTTGGGCCCAAGGGTGAGGTGAGGTCAGGGATGAATAAAACTGAAAATGCCCTCACATGTTGTCCTTGGAGAGATGTATCTTGCGAAGAGAATGGATGAAACATTTGTAAAAGCCGAAATTTAATGGGGCACACAGCTGGTGTAGAAGTCAATTTCACCGCCAGTGAGTGGGCTTTCCCTGGGACCCCCACTTCTGCTGAAGGCCAGGAGTGGGAGGGGGGGCGGCGACAGTTTCTTCGTCTGTTCTCAGCAAGGCAGTCTCTCCTGCTTCACAGACTTTTTCAGGTGACACTACATGAATTCCTGTGCGTGGCTGGTGGCTTCTGCTCCCTGCCGCCCTCCTGAGTTGTGGTTGGAGGTGTGTGTTTCCCACAAGAGGTGTGTGTTTCCCATGGCATCACTGGCTCCATTTCCTCCTTTAGGTCTTCGTGTCTCCTGGGTGGGCTCTTGGCCATGGAGCACCCAGCCTTGGCATTTGCTGTGGGTGCTGGGCCCCTGTTCCTCACTGACTTCTGGGTTGGTTCCTGAAGGGGGCTGGCTTCCCTGGCAGGCAGACAGGTTCAACTTCTAATGACCACAGAACTGCTAAGAGCCTTTGGAGATGTCTTTCTTTTAAAACCAGAAAGAAAAAAAAAACCTTTTGGGTCAAAGAACTATTTTAATATTTAATGTTAATATATTTATCTTCATGCCAACATAGTCATGAAATAGGACTTTTAATGGTTACTTACTCAGGGAGAACCCCAGAAACGCAGAGACTGCGTAAAGAGACAGCTACAGAGAGTTGCTGTAGCGCTGGCTGGGGTCTCCGGTCCCAGGTTCTACATGCCCCCTCGCCCCAACTCCATCCCTTCCCAGCCCAGAGCTCCTCTTATACCTCTGTGCCCCATGGCAGGTCTCGTGGGCCCTCTTGGTGCCTGGACATTCTCTGGGAGCCTGGACATTCTCTGGGATGCAGGTGCCTAGTGCTCTGCATGGCCCTGGCCAGGACTGTCCCAGCTGCACAGGTTGCTGGATGTTGAGATTTCTTTAAGAAGCTGGCGTTTTCCTCATTTGCTCCATAAATATCAAGGAACAACCTCCCATCATTTTCCAGGCTTTTCTGAGAGCTTCTACACTCTGTGTAACTTTCCACTTCTTCCCTTCTTCTCCTTTGCCCAGTACCTGGAGAGCTCTTGGTTGTTCTAAAGAAACTCCTCTGAGTCCCCCCTTCCCCTCCTTGCTCTGGTATTACAGCCAACTCCTAGTGGGGCAGTGAGGCTGGGGCAGGAGGAGCCAGGATCACCCTGTGGAGAGAGTCACTGAGAATTATGCACAGATTTGTACACATGACCCTGGAGGGCATTCAATGTAGCTAAAGAGATGGCTTACCGTTTCAGCAGGGAAACCATTTATGTTAGCAGCTCACAGTCTGCTGCGGGTCATCCTGAAAAAGCCAGGCTCTATGAGTGTGGCTGGCCTTCTCTTGGTTGCTTTTGTCTGTTTGTTTGAAGGGGCTGCCCACTGTTCTGGTAATGGGGCTTGGTGCCAGGCCACTGTGAGCTGGGATGAGCCCTGGCTGATCATTCACTAAGTGAACACAAGCAAGTCACCTAATCTCTCTCAGGCTCAGTTTCCTCCTCTGTGAAATTTTGTCAATAATAGCACCTTTCTCATATATTTTGAAAGATGAGCTGAGATAATCCACCCACATACCCAGCAGAGTGCCACCAAGTATGCTCTCAATCAACTTTGGCTGTTACTGCTACAATTTTCAAAGTGGAAAAGCCTTTAGAAACCATCATGTCCCTTAATTTTATAGAAGAAAATAACATTAAGAAATTGGCTCACAATTTATAAGTAATTAGTGGCACAGCTAAGACCAGGCTTTGAACTTCACCCCTCTATCTATCTATCCACTTATCTGTCTATCCACTCATCCATCCACCCAACCATCCGTCCATCCATCCGTCCATCCATTTCCATCTACCCATCCATTTATCCATATTTCCAAATCTGTCCATCCATCCTTCTACCCATCTGTTCATCCATCTGTCCCTCAATCCATCCATCCATCCATCTATCCACTCATCCAGCCATCCATCATTTCCATCCATCTATATTTCCATTCATCTATCCATTCATCCTTATTTCCATCCATCCATCAATTTATCCATATTTTCATCCATCTGTCCATCCATTCATATTTCCATCCATCCATCCATCCATCCATCCTTCTACCCATCTGCCCATTCATCAATCCTTCCATCTACCTATCCATTCGTCTATCCATCCATCCATTATTTGCATCCATCCAGCCATTTTTTCCATCCATCTATCCATCCATCCATCCATCCATCCATCCATCCATCCATCCATCATTTCCATCTATACATCCATTTATCCATTCATCCATTTATCCATATTTCTATTCATCTGTCCATCCATCCATCCCTCTACCCATCTGTTCATCTGTCCATCAATCCTTCCATCTATCTATCTATTCATCTATCTATCCATCCATTATTTACATCCATCCATCTGTCCATCCATCATTTCCATCTATCTGTCCATTTATTCATTCATCCATTTATCCATATTTCTATCCATCCATCCTTCTACCCATCTGTTTATCCATCTGTCCATCCATCAGTCCTTCCATCTACCTATCCATTCATCTATCCATTATTTCCATCCACCCAGCCATTTTTTCCATTCATCCATCCATCATTTATTCATCCATCCATCATTTATTCATCCATATTTCCATCCATCTGTCCATCCATCCATTCATCAATCCATCTATCCCTCTATTATCCACATTTCCATCTATCATCCATCCATCCATCATTCCACCCATCTGTTCATCCATCCATCTATCCATCTATCTACTTACCCATATTTTCATCGATCCATTCATCTATTCATCCATCCACCCACCCACCCACCTATGCATCCATTTATACATCTATTTATCCTTCCAGCAAACATTTATTAAGCATTCACTAGGTACCAGCCAATGCCACTAATGATTCATAGATGAAAAACTCAGTACCTGTGTTCAGGATTCTCTTGGCTTAGTGGGATGGGAGCACATAAATTGGCAATGTAATGCCATGTGGGAATTACACTGATATAGGTACACAGAATCCCAATCAAAGTGGGAGGAGGGCTCCTTCTCCAGCCTGTGTGGAGTAGGAGGTAGGTTAGGAAAGGTCTTCTGCATCTTAAAGGATAAAATGGGTGTTAATTTGGGCAAGAAGAGTATGTATTTTTATCATTGCAAAGCTGTTCATTGATCCAGCAGCATCAACTTCACATGGGAGGTTGTTAGACATGCTGACACTCAGGCTGCACCCAGTGCCTCCTGCATCAGAATCTGCATTTTCACAAGCTCCTTGGGGTCCACTTGCATGTTATAGATGAAGCCTTCTTTATATTCTATTACACATGCTCCCTCTCACTTCCAGCTGTACCTATTAAACACAAGTGCTTATAGAATTCTGATATGAGAGCCCTGTTTTGTCTTCAAAGTTATTGAGTGAGCATTCTCAATACTTTCCCAGTCTCTTTCTTAATGCATTAGGTAATACCAGGAAGATAAAGAGCTTCTGTAGCATGTTCTATTTAGCAATCTGGACTTAAACATTAAAAAGCAGCAGCAACATTTTAGAAGCAGACCTGGAGCTCAGTTCTGATGAAAAATGGTGTGAGTAATATGTAAGTGAATGGCATCTCCTGCCTTAATCTCAACAAGGAAGATATCCCGAAGGAAAGAGACATGTTGCTCTTTTTTGATCACATCTCCACAAGTCTCAGGGTAAAGCTTTCTCAGCCCCCTTGCCTCCAGGCTGTGATGCTGGTTTCTAAGGAGGCCTTGCAGCATGCTCCGAGGGCTATGCTGAGCTGTGACATCATTCCCTGCAAACCAGCCATTGCTTTGGGCTGCAGTGCTCTCAGCTTCCTTTGCTTGGGCCTCTGCAGTCTTCACACAGAAGCAATTTAATTAGAGGGCAGTGGGGCTTGGCTGAGCAGTGGCGTGTGACAGGGCACGTTACTTGGCATCATTTCTGTAGCATAATGTTGAAACTCATCCACCAAATGTTCCCATCCTGGTTCATTTGGCCATGCTGACAAATGTGCACACCAGGGGCGGCGACCCCCCTCACCTTCTGCCAGGACCCAGGGCACACCTGTGCCAGCCAGGACAGGTTGCTTTTCCCGTCATCCTGTCTCTGTTCATCTCTTCGTCTACTGAGCTTTGCCTGCTCTTTGGCTCAGCTGCGTTTCCAGAAGAGGTGCAGTAAATAAGGAGAGGAAAGTTTTGATGTGAAGATGTGAATGTAGTGACATTTTTACCAAAAAGTAAACCAGTTTATTAAGTGAAAAGCAAAGCAAAAACACCAACTAAAAATCCAGCAAATCCGACTTCTCTTTTCCCTGAATACATTTTATTTGAGTCTTCATTCCAGACCTTATTCTTGGATTTCAGGCTCACATTTCTGTTTACCTGATGTTAGACATAGTGAGTTAGTGACTTACCATGACCTTGAAATCAGTTGGAGGCAAGTTCATAACTTTCTACTGCAAAACCCTGCCTCCTCTATTTGCATTGCACTGGGTGCCATTTCTATTCCAGCCAGGCTCTAGAAGGCATCTTAAACACTGTCTCTTCCTCTTCCGTAATAGAAATGCCATTCAGCTGTCTCTCCTCTCTGTCCCCGGACTCCCTCTCTTTTCCTGATGGGATCATGGCTGCATCCAGCCTCCTGGCATACCTCCCTGCATTTCTGCCCCTTCCAAGTCCAGCCTCAGCAGTACTGTCCCAGTGGGCTTTCAAAAATGTAATTCTCGCTCGCCACTTCCCCTTAAAGTCATACCTCTTTCTTCCTCTTCAGGACGATGGCCACATCTCTTACTGTGGCATAAAGACATTTTTGATCTAGTCTCTGTCTCTTTCCACCTCATCTCTGTTTTTTCTTTTTTTATACTTTAATTTCTGGGGTACCTGTGCAGATCTTGCAGGATTGTTACATAGCTACACATAGCCATGGTGGTTTGCTGCCTCCATCACCCTGTCACCCACATTAGGTATTTCTCCTAATTGTTATCCCTCCCCAATCTCTGCATCCTCTGCTATCACTCCCCTAGCCCCCCACCCCCCAAAAGACCCCACTGTGTGATATTCCCCTCCCTGTGTCCATGTGTTCTCATTGTTCAACACCCACTTATGAGTGAGAACGTGTGGTGTTTGGTTTTCTGTTCTTGGGTCAGTTTGCTGAGATTCATGGTTTCCAGATTCATCCATATCCCTGCAAACAAAATTAATTCACCCTTTTTTATGGCTGCATAGTATTCCATGGTGTACATGTGCCACATTTGCTTTATCCAGTCTATTCTTGATGGGCATTTGGGTTGGTTCCAAGTCTTTGCTATTGTAAACAGTGTCACAATGAACATATGTGTGCATGTGTCTTTATAATAGAACAATTTATAATCCTTTGGGTATATATCCAGTGATGGGGTTTCTGGGTCAAATGGTATTTCTATTTCTAGGTCCTTGAGGAATTGCCACACTGTCTTCCACAATGGTTGCATTAATTTACTAATTTACACTCCCACCAATAGTGTAAAAGCATTCCTCTTTCTCCACATCCTCTCCAGCATCTGTTGTCTCCAGATTTTTTAATGATTGCCATTTTAACTGGCATGAGATGGTATCTCAATGTGGTTTTAATTTACATTTCTCTAATGACAAGTGATGATGAGCATTTTTTCGTATGTTTGTTGGCCACATAAATGTCTTCTTTTGAAAAGTGCCTGTTCATATCCTTCGCCCATTTTTGATGGGGTTGTTTGTTTTTTTTCTTGTAAATTTGTTTTAGTTCTTTGTAGATTCTGGATATTAGCCCTTTGTCAGATGGGTAGCTTACACAAACTTTTTCCCATTCTGTTGGCTTCTGGTTCACTCTAATGTTAGTTTCTTTTGCTGTGCAGAAACCCTTAAGTTTAATTAGATCCCATTTGTCTATTTTGGCTTTTGTTGCCAATGCTTTTGGTGTTTTAGTCATGAAGTCCTTGCCTATGCCTTTGTCCTAATGATATTTCCTAGGTTTTCTTCTAAGGTTTTTATGGTGTTAGGTCTTATGTTTAAATCTTTAATCCATCTTGAGTTAATTTTTGTATAAGGTGTAAGGAATGGGTTTAGTTTCAGCTTTCTGCACAGGGTTAGCCAGTTTTCCCAACACCATTTATGAAACAGGGAATCCTTTCCCCATTGCTTGTTTTTGTCAGGTTTGTCAAAGATCAGATGGTTGTAGGTGTGTGGTATTACTTCCAAGACCTCTGTTCTGTTCCATTGGTCTACATCTCTGATTTGGTACCAGTACCATGCTGTTTTGGTTACTGTAGACTTATTGTATAGTTTGAAGTCAGGTAGCATGATACCTCCAGCTTTGTTCTTTTTGCTTAGGATTGTCTTGGCTGTGTGGGCTCTCTTTTGGTTCCATATGAAGTTTATGGTGGTTTTTTCCAGTTCTGTGAAGAAGGTCAATGGTAGCTTGATAGGGATAGCATTGAATCTATAAATTACTTTGGGCAATATGGCCATTTTCATGATATTGATTCTTCCTAACCATGAGCATGGAATGTTTTTCCATTTGTTTGTGTCCTCTCTTATTTCATTGAACAGTGGTTCATAGTTCTCCTTGAAGAGGTACTTCACATCCTTTGTTAGTTGTATTCCTAGGTATTTTATTCTCTTTGTAGCAATTGTGAATGGAAGTTTGCTCATGATTTGGCTCTCTGTTTGTCTGTTATTGGTGTATAGAAATCCTTGTGATTTTTGCACATTGATTTTGTATCCTGAGACTTTGCTGAAGTTGCTTATCATCTTAAGGAGATTTGGGGCTGAGATGATGGGGTCTTCTAAATATACAATCATGTCATCTGCAAATAGAGACAATTTGACTTCCTCTTTTCCTAATTGAATACCCTTTATTTCTTTTTCTTGCATGATTGCTCTGGCTAGAACTTCCATCACTATGTTGAATAGGAAGGGTGAGAGAGGGCACCCTTGTCTGGTACCAGTTTTCAAAGGGAATGCTTCCAGTTTTTACCCATTCGGTATGATATTGGCTATGGGTTTGTTGTAGACAGCTTTATTATTTTGAGATATGTTCCATTGGTACCTAGTTTATTGAGAGCTCCACCTCATCTCTTAAAGCTCTCTGCCATGGCCCCTCTGCTCCAAGTGGGTCAAATTACTTGGGAGTCTCCAGATGTGCTGGTGCTTCCTCATAGCTGGTCCATTGTACCTCTTCTGTCTGTACTGCCGTCCTGGTATGGCCTGGAAACGCAGCCCTGAGCTGCCCACACCTCTGCCTGCCAGGAGGTGTCCTGATCCCCAAGGCTTGCCTGGGCTGTGGGAGTGCCTCTGCCATGCCCTGCAACACTCAGAGGCCCTTGTCACACTCTACCTCATGGAAAACCCATCTCCATATCCTCAGCACTGGGCTCTGCATCTCCCCATGACAGGACCTCAGCAGTGTTTAGTGGATGAATGCAGGAGGGAGGAGATGGATGGCCTCTGAGGCTTTGAAGCCACAGTTTTTTCCATTACCAGCTCTTACACAGTTTCCAAATCCACTCCCCTTTCACCTGCTCTCCAACCCCAACTCCCCTTCCTGGAGCAGCACTAATGATTCCTAAGCTGCGTCCTGATGAGCTGCTCAGCAGACTGGCTAGGCCTCTAATCTCCTGCAAGCACTCGCCAATGGCTCCCACACAGCCAGGCCATGTTCTTCTGCTGTCGGTCAAGGTGCTTGTCAGTGATTTGCTGCGGCCAAGCTCTCAGCCAGCAGAATGAGGCCTTGGGTAATAAAGCATTATTGACTTCTGTTGAGAACCCCATCAGAAGTATTGATCTGAAAAGTAAGTGCTGACCAACGGAAGGCGATGCTCAATATTTCACCTTGAAGGACAACACACTTTGATGGTTTGCAGAAATATGTATTTTTCTACACATTTTCACTGTCTTCACTAGTGATCCTGGAGAAATCGTTTGCGTGCTTGGGAGCCCATGGTGTGAGCTGTCACTTTTGTGCTTAAATACCCCAAGGAAGAGATGGCTGCTCATTCTTCTCTGACCCTCCACAGTGATACGTGTGCTCAGCGGGCTGCGTAAATGCACTGGCCACATTTGCAATGGAAGGAAATAGAAATATTTTACTTTAAAATATATTTCTTTGACAAATTCTTTTTTCTTTTTTTGAGATGGAGACTTGCTCTGTTGCCCTGGCTAGAGGGAAATGGCATGATATTGGCTCATGGCAACTTCTACCTCCCAGGTTCAAATGATTCTCTTACCTCAGCCTCCCGTGTAGCTGGGATTACAGACATGCACCACCATGCCTATATATATATATATTTTTTTTTTTTTTGGCTATTTGCTTTTTGTGTATTTTTAGTAGAAATGGGGCTTCATCATTTTGGCCAGGCTGGTCTCAAACTCCCAACCTTCAGTGATCTGCCAGCCTCGGCCTCCCAAAGTGCTGGGATTGCAGGAATGAGCCACTGTACCCAGCCTTCTTTGACATATTCTGAGGCAGCTATTTAGAGAGCCGGCCCTGCAAACCTGTGTTTTGTGGGGAGATTTGCATCTGCAGAGAATCCACTTGGGTGCGTCCAGGCCTTCCTTGTCTGGCAGACAAAAGATAAATTGAATCTGATACATTTAAGGATCTGAGACATTCGCTCTCCACTGTCTCTGAGCACTGTGCCTCTGAGGCCTCTCCTACATGGAGAGGCACCATGGCTGGCCAGGCCTCCTCTCCCCTCCCATCTGGCCTCCATAACCCGATTTCCTGCCATCCCTGTGTTCGGCCATGGTCTGGACCACCATTCGTCATCATCTCAGATGGCCCCTGAGATTCTGCACATCATGGGCACTCAGGGCAGCGGGGTGCGGTCCTCCCCACGCACGCGCACACCCTCATGTGCCTTTTTCTCCAAGTAATCTGCCTTCGTGAGTTGATTTTTCTGCAAACCTCCAGAAGGCAGAGGGGAGGTTTTCCCTTGGTCCCTACACTATGCAAATCATGGCAGGAAGGAGCCTAGGTTATAGCTGAGCTGGGATGAGCCAGCTAACCCAGGCCCCTCAGTGGATACTCAAGTGGGACATGTGTGGCACAAATAGGCAACACATTCATCCGAATCACACTGAATTGTAACTCAAGGTGGGATCAGCAGTGTAGACGGCACCAGTGCCTGTGAAGCCAGGATGGACCTGGCCGAGTGCCCGGGGAGGCTAGAAGCTGGATGCTGGGTGGAAGAGGGTGTGGGGGTGGTGGCCATGGGGTCCTTCCTGACAGCCGTGCTACGTGGGGGGTTTCGCAGGGACTTGTGCAGGTGGCAGGCTCTTGATGATGCATTGCAGATGCAGCCAGGACTCTCACAGAGGTGACCTGAGGGCCTGTCAGGGCAGAGGGGCCTCACCGTCTTCAGGGCGTGCCGCGAGTGTGGGCTGTGAGCCACAAGGGAGCACCTCTCCTGCCCGCTGCCCCGCCTGGGCTCAGTCCCCTCTAATGCCTGCCTCCAGCGTCTCGGCTGTCTTCATTTCAGAATCATACCTCCACTTTGGCTTTGTCAACTCCAATTTCCCACTGTGACCAAAGGGCAGTAACCCTGCAGCACCCTGTCTCAGCAGAGGGCACTGCCCCTGAGCAGCACCTTAGGCCTTTGCGGGTACTGTTTGTTGGCAGAGTTCCTGGAGGTCCTAGACTTCCTGCCTGGGCTGTCCCCTACGAGGAGGCAGTGTTTCCCTGCTCCTTCATGGAGGTGAAAACCCTGTGGCCAGGATCCTCAGCCTAGGACTCACTGCCTTTTCCATAGCATTTTCTGGAGCATTTTTGCATAGTTTTAACATCCACTAAAATTCCCAGAAATGTACACGTGCTTATAACAAGGGAAAGTTGCTCTTCGTTGGCACGTTATCGAGAGCTGGTTGCCGTTTGTTTCGGAAGCCGCCTCACTGAGCCACCGAGGGACACATCCCCTCCCAACCTCCCGGCTGTCGTCCACATGGCCATTGAAACATCCGGGCAGCATTCGGGGACCTTATTGTGCCTTCGGGTTCAGCTACTTCCAGGAATTTACATGCGGAAATTCATTGGAATTTGTATTATTTCTACTATGATTATTCTTTAAATTCTTTTAGGGAACTATGTGGAATTTTTAAGATTATGTCTATGAGTAGATTTATTTTTTCAAGATAGCGCAGGAGTCAATAAAAATTATGCTATTACAAAGAGCATTTGACCTGACTGGACTGAGATCCACTGAGGCCATGTGCCCTGTGGTATGCGCTGGGCGGTCCCATCCCTGTCTCCATCCCATCCTGACAGTGTGCCCTTTGCCCACGTCTGTCCAGAGCCCACAGACTCCAGGGCTCAGAGCTGGCAGGACAGCACCCTGGGACTTGCCCCGTCTTTCGGGCTTCCTCATGACTGTGCTCAATGCTTCCCATGCACCTTTTACCTTCACTTTCTCATTCCAATATCTGCATGAACTATTTTTTTAGACAGAGTCTCGCTCTGTCATCCAGGTTGGAGTGCAGTGGCATGATCTCAGCTCACTGCAATCCCTGCCTCCTCGGTTCAAGTGATCCTCCTGCCGCAGCCTCCCAAATAGCTGAGACTACGGATGCATGCCACCACACCTGGCTAATTTTTGCATTTTTAATGGAGACAGGATTTCACCATGTTGGTTAGGCTGGTCTTGAACTCCTGACTTCAAGTGAGACACCCACCTCGGCCTCCCAAAGTGCTTGTATTACAGGTGTGAGCCACTGCGCTTGCCCCGAACTCAATTTAACGTTATGTGATATATTGTTGCATCACATAACAGTGGCACCACCTTCCCTTTAGTCTGTGTGGTAGTCATGGGCCATGGCAATGGTGGAACGCGCATGCCATGGTGGTCCTGGAGCTGAACAATTCCTATCACCTAGTGACGTCAGAGCCATCGTAGTGCCGTCGTGCAATGCATTGCCTTTTCTCTGCTTGGATTCACAAGTACTCTGTGTCACGGTTGCCTACAGCATTCAGTGCAGCCGCACAGCCCAGGAGCCATAGGCTGTGCCACCCAGGCTTGTGTAAGTCACTCTGCCATGCTCGCGTGATGACATCGCCCAAGACGCATTTCTCAGAACGTTTCTTGCTGTTGAACAATGTGTGACTGTAGATGCAAATGCTGTTATATGAGGTGTGTGTATCATTTTCCTCTTGGTTTTATTTAGAGATTGAAGTATCTGTTCTCTGTTCTCATTGACCCTGTCAGTCCAATTTTGTCTGTTCTAAGAAATACATAAGCAAGTATTTAGTTTATGACCTAAATCAGCATTTTAAATGCCACTCCATGATAAAGTAGCAAAAGTGTATGCTATCTGATTCATTATAAAATTGCTTTTGATTTTACTCTTATACGTAGCGGTGGATATTTTTAACTTAAAAATGCTTCTTTTGATTCACTTTTTCTTTCAAGCATATGAGGTCTTTATAGCGTATCTCCTGTAATTTCCGAGACAGTGGGTTGTTTGGTTTTGTGAATTCCAGTTGTCAGTAAATAGTGCTCTCTTCAACCTCCAAAGCCTGCGTTTTCATGTTTGAGTGGTGATGGAGAGAAAATGGCACTATAAATAAAACAGGAAAATGGAACGGAGACTCGTGCGTAGGAGTGTGAATCCAGGGGCGAGGAGAGAATGTGTGACCTGCCCCTTTGCCGCTGGATAGATAAGCCCATTCTGATCGCTTCATTCTGTCACCCCAGCAGAGAAGAAACCCTGGCTCCTCCCCCTCCTTCCGTAGATGGAGGTGATTACAGGTGAGGAATGGAAGATAGAAGGTCTGAGCACATTGGTTTGGGGGTCACATGTGTCCATGCCTGAGGTACCGGCTGGGCCACTCCTCAGCAGCAGAAAATGACACTGAGAGCACCTGAGTCCCTGGGACCCCCTGCGGCACCCAGCACACAGAAGGGGATCCAGTTGTTCTTCCCCCACAGGCTGCTCACCCAGGTCACACGGTGTGGCCATCACCATGAGAGCTTCAGGAGAAGCACCAAAAAAATGCTCAGGAGCCCAGCAGAAAGGATCGGTTCGTGGGGAAGTCAGGAACTGCCTGTGCACAAAGGCTCCGGGTTCTGGATTTTGAGGGCCTAATGAGGTTCTTCAGGCAGAGCCAAGGCACTGGGGAGGTGAGGCTGGAGAGGGTCCGGCTGTGCCCAGGCCTGGGGTGCCCAGGGGCGGGTGCCGTCTGAGGGAGGAATGAGGCCTCAGTGTGGGGGGAGCGGGGGGAGCGAATCTGAGGTGGGCTGACCTTGCTGGAGGAAGGCTGGAGCATCTGGGTGAGTGTGGACGGCTGGGGGCAGCTGGTGGCTGGTGGACGCCCCTTCCAGCGGGAGCCTGTTCAGACCTTCGTGTTCTCCCGGGAGGGTGAGTGGGAGTGTTGTGAGGATGATGAAGTTTTCCAGAATGGTGGGAGAGCCCGGAGAGGGAGAGGGATTTGGCAGTACACCATGCAGGGAATCCACAGGGTATAAAAACCAGAGGTCTGGGGACAAGGAAAGGGAGATGGGGCAGGGGGAATATCTGCAGACTTTCTAGATTTCAGGCTCCGCTGGCTGAGGTGAGGCGTGAGGCCAAGGCATGGTGGCAGGGGTGGGGTAAATTCAGTCCCAGACGTCAGCAGGGGTAGGGAGCCTTTTACCCATGTACGGGTCCTGGTTGGTTTGTGGTTTCTGAAGCCCCACATGCCTGACTCAGTAGCAAATGGATTATCGATCAGCGGTGACTCCCTTGCTCAGATCACAGGAGGAGTGGGCACTCTGTGGGGTCTGCTAATACTGGACCTGGAACATCAGGACCACGGGACATCAGGAGCAGACAGTGTCAGCAAATTAACTCTCCGCAGGGCAAAAGCAATCCCATGGGCTGTAAAAAATACCAGACTGTGAAAAAGGCACTGCAGAGGCCAGCAGCTGTGTTTCCTGATGGCAGCGATCTGATTTGTTCATGGTGTGGAGCATCGGATGGAGGTCTGAAGGACTCAGGGAAGGTCGCCCAGCTGGTTAGGGACCCAGAACAGGGCCGGGCACATGCTGTCCCACCCTACGATCGAGGTTATTCTCAGTCTCCCACATGGCTGATGCTTGCTCCCCACGCATTTTATTCACTTTATTTATTTAAACTTTATTAGGTTTAAAAGTGCATGTGGAGTTCTTTAATATGGAGACTTGACTGTGGATGTGACAGACATGTAAGAATATTCTTGTCCCTAGGAAATAAGATGCTACTTAGGAGTCAAACGGGCACAAGGCATGGGTGTATGCAGCCCAGACTCCGGTGGTTCCGAAGAGGATGTAAATATAGAGACAGGAAAGGAGAGAGGGCCTGAGCACACGTGGCCACAATAAGGAGAATTTACAAATCTGGGTCTGAGGGAATACGGGACTTTTTCATATAATTATTGAATTTTTTTTCTGTAAGTGTGAAGTTATTCAAAATAAAGATTTAACCTAAAAATTTAGATTTCCTTAAAATTTAAATTTAATATACGTTTAAAGATTTAAATAAATCATTTAATCTCAAAACCACCAAGTGCCTATGGGATATAATGGTGTAAGACAAACGTCAGACATTCACACCTCTTAGGCGTTCCCTGTGTCCCTGGAGTTTCCCAAGCACTTTATATGTATCCAATCATTTCAGCATCATGGCAATCCCATTTTACAGATGAGAAAGCAGAGGCCCCAAGAGACAAACGATGGCAGAACCACAGTTCGAACCCAGGCAGTGTGGCCCTCAGCCCTCTCCCTCCACTGTGGGGGTCCCCAGGTGGTTGGGCCCCGTGTTCCTCTGCTGTGGGGGTCCCCAAGCGGTCAGGCCCTGTGTTCTTCTCCCTGGGTGTCCCCGGGCAGTCAGGCCCTGTGTTCCTGCACCGTGGGTGTCCCGGGGCGGCCCCCATGTGGGACCACGTCCCCGGAAGTGTGCCCCATCACCATGGTGGGTTAATGTGGGCAGCTTACTTCCACTCCTAGAGTATTGAGCAATGTTCAGATGGCTCCTACACCTGCCACCTCGTCTCCTCGTCTAACCCAACCTGCACAGGTGTGGGGACAGATTTGTCACCTCTGTTTCCTCCGTGCAGAAATTTGAGGGCTGGCGACTTGACTTTGCTGGGGCAGACACAGCCGATCTGAGGCAGCGCCAGGCCCCTGGAGGAGGTCCTGGAGGCTCGTGCACTGCTCCCCACACTCTCCCATGGAATTCCTGCCCTCCTTCTCACAGAGGGAAGCTGTAAAGGGATATTTTTGGCAGCCTCCCTTTGAAAGTCTCCCCTAAGGCAAATCTCAACAGCAGTGCCTGCAGGGAGCAGCTTTAGCTGTGGGGAGCCATGTGGCAAGAAGAAAAGTGCCACCTCTCTGTCAAGGACACAGCCCTGCCCTCGGCACCTACGTGTGGAGTCTGGCCCAAATAGTCGAGTATTTCGTATTTCGTATTCCATGCCCCTCACTAGTTTATTGTGGGGTCCACGGTGCCAGGGCCCCGGAAGCCAAACTCCCTTTTCTTCTTTCTCCTGAAACAGAAGTACCTGGGACGCTATTACCAACTTCACCATGGTTCTGTGACCAGAGAGAATCATCTCCTCCCTATGAAATGCAAAAATTATTTGTTCAGAAGAATTAGAAAATCTGGAAGAAAGGGGAAGGAGAGATGTTTTTCTGGTTGACTTTTGTTTGTTTTTGTGTTTTAGCAGTAAAATGATTTGTAGATTTAACCTCATCTTGGGAAAATCTGGACAATAAGGCAAAAATACATGTTCCCAGCCATTCCTATCTTGAAGAACCCAATTCAGTTTTGAAGGTTTTTTCTGTGGTTTCTTGATATCAGCATTTTCAAGACTGCATTCTGAGGAACATATTTGTACAGTTAATTCGAGTTCTATAAAAAAGAGTGTCAAGGACAAGTTCATCTGTTCAGTGGTGCCCAGCCGGCCCTGCTCCCGCCCAGTCACGTGACTCCTGGAGGCTCAGTGGTGAGGATCTGCGGGCTCTGTGAAGCCTGGTGGCTTCCAGATTCATGGCCCGCAGAACCCCCTTTCTCATGTAATTAACATTCACATTGGCCAACTTGCCTTTGTTCATTTTTAGGGTCATATTGGCAATAACTCTTGGTGTGGCCAGTTCTGAACGTGAGTTCCCAGCTCCATCTTCTCCTGGAAGGGTTGCCTCTGAGCTTCCCACCACGAGATGGCCTGGGGAGCAGTTTGCAAATATCCACATTTAGAAATGCAGAACGCTGTTAGACATTGGTTTTTAAGAAGGCTGCAGGAGGCGGGAGCACTGAGTCGGCCAAGAGTCACTCAGGACTGTTCCCGATGCCCTGCGAGGCCCTGGCCTGCGATGCGGGTGGTTTGCAGGTCCTGAGCTTCAGCCTGGCCTGTCTGTCCTCTGTGTCATCACTGGCCAGTCCTCCACCTGCACCGAGGTGTCCACACACTGAGGCTGTCACCCACACGCAGGGTGGTTTGCAGGTCCTGAGCCTCAGCCTGGCCTGTCTGTCCTCTGCAGCATCACTGGTCAGTCCTCCACCTGCACGAGGTGTCATCCCACACACTGAGGCTGTTGCCTGCACACAGGGTGGTTTGCAGGTCCTGAGCCTCAGCCTGGCCTGTCTGTCCTCTGCAGCATCACTGGTCAGTCCTCCACCTGCACGAGGTGTCATCCCACACACTGAGGTTGTTGCCTGCACACAGGGTGGTTTGCAGGTCCTGAGCCTCAGCCTGGCCTATGTCTCCTCTATCATCTGGCCGGTCCTCCCCCTGCTCCGAGGCCCTGTGCCACACGCTGCTGTCTGCATGGATTGGCGCCTCTGCTATTTCCCTCTGCGCCTTCTGTTTGACATCTGCAAACCTAGATCCTTTTCCTGAGTTTTATCTCCTTTGTGCATGTCTTCATTTATTCACTCATTACACTTTTATGGCCACTGCTGTGTGGCACAAAGCTGGGAACAAAAGACCAAGCAATACTGAGGACCACAGCCCTGGATGCACATCTCCCCCAGTCCAGCCTGTACTGGGGGAGGGAAGGATTCACCGAGCCTCACTCACCTCCCAAGACTGCTCCAGCCCATTCTCTCCTGCTGGGTGATCCCATGACCATCTAAGCACTGCAGCTCTCCCTGGCCCTGGAGCTTCTGCTGCCGACATAGCTGCTCTCCTCTGATTGCTTTAATGGAATTGACTTAATTTTCCTAACCATGTGATCACATTGGGAACCAAGTTCCTGCTCTGGCATTTCCCACCACGCGAGGCACATGCCCCATGGACAATTGTTGACTCCCCTGGCTTACCCTTCACAGAGCTGCAAGCAGTCACCCAGGACTAGCTCCCAGGGTACAAGAATGTTGGAGCTCCAAATCCTACCTCAGGTTCCTATCAGCTGGAGGGAGAGGCTGAAGACTTCCTTGTCATGGGCTAAACATACCTCAATGCCCATCCCACTAGAATGCCTTCTGACCAAACCCCAGAGAGAAATGAGGTGTTGTTTTCTTTTTTTGAGATGGAGCTTTGCTCTTGATGTCCAGACTGGAGTGCAGTGGCACCATCTCAGCTTGCTGCAGCCTCCACCTTCCGGGTTCAAGCGATTCTCCTGCCTCAGCCTCTTGAGTAGCTGGGATTACAGGCGCCCGCCACCACTCCTGGCTAAGTTTTTGTATTTTTAGTAGAGATGGGGTTTTGCCATGTTGGCCAGGCTGGTTTCAAACTCCTGACCTCAGATGATCCAGCTGCCTTGGCCTCTGAAGGTGCTGGGATTGCAGGCCTGAGCCACCACACCCAGCCAGAAGTGAGTTTTAAATTGGTACTCAGCATCATACCTGCACATACAATCACAATTTTACAAAACTTTGTGGATGTCAACAAATGAACACAGGGTCATCCCGGAGGAGCTCAGGTCCTCGTCCCCTCTGTTGGCCATCCTCCAGAAGAAGGGGGAAGTTCAGATGCAGATACACAGGGAAGGCGGCCGAGCAGCCAGAGGGAGTGATTGCAGGAATGTGTCTACAGGCCAAGGGCACTCAAGATTGTGGGGGACACCAGCATCTGAAAGAGGCAGGGAGGACCCTCGCTAGAGTCTTCAGAAGGAGAGCGGCTGTGCCGCGTCCTCGGCTTTGAACTTTGGAGCTCCAGAACTGCGAGAGAGTGGGCCTCTGAGGTTTTCAGCCACACAGTGTATGGCAATGTTCTCTACAATAGCGAATATATCATTGTGAAGATTTGTACAGGAGGACACATATCCCATCTGCTGTTTGGAAAGACCCTCAGTTGCTGTGGCATTAGAAGAGGTGAGAGCAGCTGCAGGGGCCACCATAGCCCTGGGGGAGGAGGGTGCAGGCGTGGGTCCTGGCCACCTCCACCGGCCGCCCCCACCTGGGTCTCCGCTCAGGCTCCAGCAGCCTGGCTGTCTCCTGCTGTTCTCAGGCCGGTGGATGGATGAGCTTTCAGACCGTCCCATAACGTTCCTCTCTTTCTGGAAACCTTTCTAGAGGTTCTCTGTGGTCCCCAGGAAAAGCAAGAGGCGGCTCAACATGGCTGGCCTGTCTCTGTGTGATCTGATCTTGTGGGCTCTCTCATTTCCCCCTCCCTCCTCTTCCTTCCTCTTTCCCTCCCTCCCATCCTCCCTCCCTTATTTCTTTAGACTTAGTATCCAATTCTTTAGACTTAGTATCTGTGGTTAAGAAAATGAGCCCCGTGACAGGCTGCCTGTGTAGAATCTGGCTCTACCCATTACTTAATCTAGTAGATCTCACTCGGGGTGAGATATTCGGCTCTCGAGAGAGATTTGCAATGCCTGGAGACGTTGTCGTCAGGCTTGGAGGTGCTAGTCGCATCTGGCTGGTGGAGCCCAGGGATGTCACAAAGCACCCCGACATGCATCCACACCCCCAACAATAAAGAACTATCTGGGTGTAAATGACAGCAGTGCTGAGATGGAGACACCCTGACTTAACCCATGGTCAGGGTTACCAGGGTCAGGCTTCCAGAATTGGGGACCACAGGCAGAAAAGGACTGATACGTGAGCTGGGTAGGAGGTAGTGCTGGGGACATGATGCTACCTGTCAAGGAGGTGTCCACGGTGACGCTCAGGTGGGCACCCAGGACTGTGCCAGGGGATGCAGGGAATTCCCACATGTTCCCGCAACCTAAAGTTCTAGCCTTACTTTGCAACGCGTGAAAACATGCAGGGATTCTCTTCTATAATTTCATCTTCAAGTTTTGGTTACCTTTTGGGGTTTGAAGTTTTCTCTCTTTTAACCCACAAGTTGGGGTGTCGAGAGAGACCCACTGTCCTCCCGAGTCTTCCTCATGAGTCTCAGAAGTGGCATCTAACTTGCTTTGAAGAAGCACACCCTCCATAAATAGCAAATCTGGCAGAAAGCTGGGCGAGGTCCCATGATTATATAAAAACCCGTGTTCATTTTACATAAAATGTCAAGTTGGTCTTTAAATAGCAGTCTCAGAAGCATAAGCCATTTTATTATCCATTAAGTCATTTAGCATCCACTGTACAATTTTTCCAAGTTACTCTCTCCAGAGGGTTGCTGATATACAGTATTCTGCAGAAAGGGTGGCAGGAGGAGAGGGGAGACATTGTTGGAAAGAGTCTCCTGCAAGCAGTGTCGTATTGCATTTGCTTTGTAACTCAGGGGAAATGCAGACATCGAGGCTGAGACAGGAAGGCAAAGAGGAAGTCTTCAGAAGCCGTTGCCAACTTGGGGCTGTGCTTGGTGCCGCTCGGTGAGAATGCTTTGCTTTGCTGCCATCGGTGTTCCTGTCTATGGTAAATGTGGTCACAGACGACATGATGTTCCATTCTGAACAGGGCAGAGTAACGCTGTATTAGGCACAAACGCAGGTCAGAAGGAAGAGGCAGCCTCTTCCCTGGCCAAGGAGACATGAGCACAGGGAAAGTGGCTCAGGGCCCCCAAGAGCAGGGAGGCCCTTGCCACTCGAGCCTGGAGCCCTTGTTGTCCATCATCTCAAGGGCTGGAATAGCAGAGGCCCCTGGGAAGCATCATTTCCAGAAATTCTCCACACAGCCTCAAAGTCACATGCAAAATAGCCATGTCCTCAGAGACATTTTATTTTGGTGAGGCAAGGATCTAATGTTTATCAGATTCTCAAAAAGGCTAACGGCCACCATAAATGGGGGTGTATGGCCCCAGAGCATTCAAAGTCCCCAGCAGCATACAGTAATTTACAGGAGAAGCTGTGGTTCCTCCCAACAGATCTTTTCTTTTTTGAAATGGAGGCTTACTTTGTTGCCCAGTCTGGAGTGCAGTGGTGTGATCTTGGCTCATTGAAATTTCCACCTCCTGGATTCAAGTGATTCTCGTGCCTCAGCCACCCAAGTTGCTGGGATTACAGGTGTGGACCATCACGCCCAGCTAATTTTTGTATTTTTTGTTAGAGATGGGGTTTTACCACATTTGCCAGGCTGGCTTTGAACTCCTGGCTTCAAGTGATCCACCCACCTCGGCCTCCCACTGTGCTGGGATTACAGGTGTGAGCCACTGCGCCTCGCCCCAATAGACCTTTAATCAAGCGACTGGCCTGCCAGGCTGGGCAGAAAGGAAACACAGCTGACAGAGACAGAGTCAGGGCAGCACTTGGCTCACTGCCAGCAGAGAAGCCCCCACCAGCAAACCCCTCCCAGTCCAAGCTTGAAACTGAGTCTCAGCAGCACTCAGAATGTCCACCTGTCACCTGTCGTTGACACATCTGTCAGTGGTCTGCCCTGGATGCCCTGGTCAGGGTTGGGTGGGGTCCTAGGACAGAGAAGGGGCCTGTCACCTGCATGTGTGCCTCTTCGGTCCCCTTACTTTGCTGTGGATTGTGAGGGGCGTGTGTGGTTTGGAGGAGGTCTTGCAATGAGGTAGAAGAATGCTTTGAATTCCTTTCAGTAAGAAGCAGGCGCCACGGTGGGTTGTCAGAGTCAGTTCACAGTGTTTGTTCTTCACCTCCTCCTCTAGCCCCATGTCTGCCAGCACCCCTGCCGGCAGGGCCCAGGTGCCTCCTTACAGGCTGGCCGGGCACATTCCCTGGATGCTGATCATCGCAGACCCTCTGTGGATCTCTACAAGTTTCAGTGTTTTGTAGGCCACTTCCTCAGACCCCTTGAACATAGGGCTGTTTTCAGGGGTGAGATTCAAAATATTAATGGCTGGTACAACACAAACATCCAGCAGGCCAAATAAATGGCAGCCGTCGCACAGGGGCGCGTCCACGCGGCTGGCTGCCGGCTTGCGTTCCACTTTTCTGTGGGGCTTGCTGGGGCAGGGTGTGCCCAGGGATTAAGCTACAGCTCTTGACCGAAGCACAGGGGAGCACTTCAGTATTCCAGAGCCGTGCCGCAGCTTACTGACACCAGCTCACACTGCCGGTGCTTCCTGGGCCCACCACTCCGCAGTGTAGAATTGCATGACCACCTCTTATCTGACCCCCGCCTGGAGAGCCAGCACGGCCTGCTGGGATTGCAGCTCCTGCAGCAAGTTCCAGGAAGATGGTGGCTGAAAGGTCACCTGCCTCTGTTCAGCTTCCTTTTCTCCTCGCGCTTCCCAACTTCACGTCACTTTCTGACAAACGTCACCCTACTCATGACTCAAAATTCTGAATCTGACAGCTCTCCCCACCGATTCAAGGAGATGGAGCCACTGGGTTGCCATGCAAACCCCAGACACAGGGCCTGCAAAGTTGCAGGGCCCTGGGCCCTTGGGAGCGGGCATTGCCCCTGGGACCCTAGAGGCTGTCGTTGGAGGGGGAGATGCCTCTGAGGACCGGGTGGCTGCTCAGTAGCGGGAGTCACTCATCTGTCTCTGGGCACGCTGGCGTTCCCTCCGCGTAGATACTGTTCTATCATCTCCCTGTGTTCTGGTGCCACTGCTGCTTTCAGGCTGGGTTTTAATGTCCCCTTTCTCACCTCTGCCCACTTCACCTCGCTTCACTGACTTCTCTCCCATGGGCTGGCCAACTCCCCACCAGGGGTGGCAGCTGTGTCTCTGCACATCCTACCCCCCGCAACTGTCCTGTGAGCTCTCTGAGCCGAGCACCTTTGCATAGATCACAGTATCCTGGGTGTCTCTGATGGTGGGATGATGTCTCATACCATTGTCAGCCAGGGGAGGGGACTGCCGCCAATCAATCCTCCATTTGTGGGTGACGGAGGATTTCCCCACATTTGGAAAATCATTCATGAGTTCATTTGACCCTTGCAACAATCTTGGGAGCCAAGTATGGCAGCTGATTCCGGGGTTTCTATATTGGGTGAGTCGTATAAACCGTGCAGCTTGGAGGAAGATGTCTCAGCCTTGGGTGGAAGGAGGGGTTGTTGATGGCTCACTGAATTTCTGATGAGTCTGAAGACTCGTGTCAGCTCTGGCCTTGGCTTTACTTAGATACATTGCAAGATTAACTCATGGTAAACAGCTCCAGATGGGCTGAGCTCGGTTTGTGTCTGTTTCTTACCACAAGGAGCTCTGCTGTCCTCACAGCTGTGCCATAGAACTGTCGTCTGCGTTTATCGCATTTGGGCTCAGTTCTATCCATAGTCAACTTTTCCGGGCCCATTCCCTCAGCCTTGGTGAGAGAAAGAAACAAAATGGTGAAGAAAGGCCTGAGAGAGGAAGGAGGGGGTGAAGTCAGTGGCGGAGGAGGGCAGAAGGCGGGCCCCACACCTGCTCCTCCCTCCCCACTGCGCACAGGCTCCTCATGTCTCCTGGGTCCACACTGGGTGTGTGAGTCGCACCTGGCTCTGCTCTCACCCGCAGCTACTCTGGCCTGGGGCTTCCCTGGCTCTTGCTTGAACCATTGTCACAACCAAACTGGGTTCCCCCGCCCCCGACGCCCTCGGTCGCCCCCATGCTGCCCTCAGAGTGTCTATAACACACTTTGGAGCCTGCC
>NW_022437000.1:11671859-11733068 GCF_009761245.1 Sapajus apella
CCTCAGAGTGTCTATAACACACTTTGGAGCCTGCCCCCGACGCCCTCTGTCACCCCCATGCTGCCCTCTGAGTGTCTACAACACACTTTGGAGCCTGCCCCCGATGCCCTCGGTTGCCCCCATGCTGTCCTCTTGTCTTTAACACACTTTGGACCTCATCGCCAGCTTGCTTCAACTTCTCCCCTGGCTCCTGGAGGCCAGTGTGAAAAATGATGTTCTCAGGTTGGCAAAAAGGCCCTTTAATATCTGACCACAGTCAATGTTTCTGGCCTTTTCTCCAGGGGAGAATAGTCTAGGGATCTTCTCAGCTACCACAGCCCCATTCCCCACCCGACCCTGACCCAGAACCACACGCCTTCTGAGACAGAGCCTACCTGTTCTTCTGGGGCAGGCACAGACACAGTCTCCAAGGCTGTCCTCCCCTGTCCACCTCGAGTGTTCCAGTCCTAACGTCAGTTCCTCCATGGTCCTCCCTAACTCTTAAAGGAGAGTTAACCCCACCCCCGCCCCCGTGTTTCCTGAGCCCCGTCTTCATATCTCCATCTCGGGTGTGTTATCAGTTGCTCACAGGTGTCTTCTACATGCACTCGTGAGATGCAGGCGTGCCCAGGTTCTGTCGTCTTCTCTATCACGTGACAGGCAGATAGCACAGTGTCTGCTGTAGGGCTGGCGCTCTTGTGATTTCCTGCAAAACCTCCTTGGTCAGCACATTGCCTGTGCTAGTCCCACACTAAATTGGCTCAGGTCCCCAAGGACTTTTCAGCTTACTTGAGGTGACAGAGGAATGAATCTACAAAGTACAGAGTTTTGGTTGTCTCTTGCTGTATGGTGAGCCTCAGGGTTCTGCAGGTTGACTGGGCTCAGTGGGTGGTTCTTCTGCAGGTCTTGCTCACAGCATCTCATGTGGCTGCAGTTAGAATGTGCCGGGTGGCTGGGCGCGGTGGCTCAAGCCTGTAATCCCAGCACTTTGGGAGGCCGAGGCGGGTGGATCACGAGGTCAAGAGATCGAGACCATCCTGGTCAGCACGGTGAAACCCCGTCTCTACTAAAAAAATACAAAAAAAAAAATTAGCTGGGCATGGTGGTGCGTGCCTGTAATCCCAGCTACTCAGGAGGCTGAGGCAGGAGAATTGCCTGAACCCAGGAGGCGGAGGTTGCGGTGAGCCGAGATCGGGCCATTGCACTCCAGCCTGGGTAACATGAGTGAAACTCCGTCTCAAAAAAAAAAAAAAAAAAAAAAAAAAAAAGAATGTGCCGGGTGCTGGACTCAGATGCTGGCATGAGGGAGCCTCCGTGGTCGCTCTATGTGGCCCTTCTAGTAGGAGATCCGACCATGTGATGGTTCAGAACTTCTGAAAGTAGCGTTGTCAGAAGGTGGCAGAAGGCACAGGAACTCTCAGTGGCAAGGTCTGGACCTGGCCTGGTGTCATTCTGCCAGGTTCCTCTGGTTCCCAGGACTCACAGGTTCAGTCCAGATTCAATGTGGGAGGGGTCACAGCAGGAGGCGCATGCGCTGGGGCCCTCTCTGGAAACAAGCTTCTGCCCAGTGTGATGAGCAGAACGTTTGGAGCACAGCCTGTGCTGGGAAACAGAGAGGCAAAGGCTTGAGACAGGGAAGGCTTCTGGAAGATCATGAAACTAGAGCAGATTTTCCTAAATAAATAAAATGTAGCCAAGTAAAGAAAATGGAATGCTTGATGAGGCAAGACAAACGCCTCCTAGCACACTTGGAATAGAGAAATAACCCATCAACATTTTGAAATATTATGTCATTTTGAAGCCTAGCCAGCAACATTTTGTTGTTGAAATCCTTTCTGTGGGTGGCGTGCCCGGAAGCCTGCTATCCCACAATCCGGGAGGTTTTGTCCTGCAAGTTCAGCTGAGGAAACAGGACAGAAAAAGGAAAGCAGCAGACATTTGAGAAGAGAGAAGGAAACATTGTCATTTTCAGATTGAGATTGCCTACGTAGAAAACCTGAGAGTCAGCTGAAGAGCTGTTAGAATAATCAGAGTAGGGCGAGGTGGCTAGTCACAAAATGAATGTTTAAAGGTGGACCCTTGTCTTATACAGCAATGATAGTTAGAACTCATAATCTGGAAAGTCTTCCCCTCAGAGCTACAACTGCAAACGTTTACCTGAGAATTAATGTGACAAGAACTGCACAGGATGCAACTAAAGAAAATAATGAAACTCTGCTGTAACGCAAAAGAGAAAAGATGTGAATGATTGCAGGGACATACCCCGCCTCTGTGAGGAAAGCTCAGTAGTCTAAAGATCCTACCTCTCTAAAGTAATTTATTGGGGGTGTAGGCCAATTCCTAACAAAATCGCAAGGGGGCTTTTCTTGGAACATGATAAAATTATTCTAAATTTTATATATAATACATTGGTAATAAAAAAACAAGAAACATAAAAACCCATAAAATATTTATAACTGCAGATATGCAAACATATTATAAAGCTATGATAACTAAAACAGTAGATGGACATAGCAATAGGCCAAAAAAGAAAATCCCCAGGTGGACCCAAATGTCTAGTTAACATATGACAAATGCAATATTTCAATTATTAAGGAAGATAATTATTCAATATAGAATGCAGGTATAATTGGTTAAATATAAGATAAATGAAAGTTAATTACCTAACTCCATGTATTATATATAACCTATAATAGATTGAAAGAATAAATGTTAAAAATTTAAATCATACAGTGAGAAAAAGAAAATACATATGGCTATTTACATAACACTGGGGTGTGGAGGCTTTTATTAAAAAAAAGAGTACACATAAAGCAGGTTTGACAGATTTGACAACAACAACAAAGAAATATTTCTGTCTTCTCACGGTAGATGTAAATTAACCTAAAATGACAAACTAGGTGAAAACATTTGCAACAAAGATGTCAGCTATGGCACGTATGACCCAATACACACGCAATGCAGAACAGCAGACATAGGGAGTGCTAGTAAATCCAGGATGCTCAGCTTCTCTCGTAGTTAATGAAACACTGAGAAAAATGAGATGCCATTTCTTATCCACTAAGTTGTCAAGAGAAACAATCTGACCATTGCCAGTGCTGGGAAGGCAGAGGAAATGGACCAATGCCACATTAACAACAGCAGTAAGGGCTTGTATAAATACTTCGGAGTGAAATTTGGCTGTGTCTTACAAAATGTAAACATCTGTTCCCTTTGGATGCAGCAAGTTCTTGTCTTATATTGCAAGAAGAAAATACATTGTAAGAAGAGAAGCAAGAATATGAACACATTTATGAAGCGATACAGTCAATGTTATTTACAACGGTTAAAAGTTAAAAACAGCCGGTCAGGCTGCGGTGGCTCACGCCTGTCATCCCAGCACTTTGGGAGGCGGAGGCAGGTGGATCACGAGGTCAGGAGATCAAGATCGCACCACTGCACTCCAGCCTGGGCGAGAGACTCCATCTCAAATTAGTAATATTAATAAACGTAGCCTGTTCACTTTAAAACATGCAAATTAGAACAAATCCTTAAAGTACCATATATTGTTTAGCCATTAAAAATTATTGTTTAGACTATAACAGGGCATGAAAAGATGTACAACAAAGTGTGAAGCAAAAACAAAAACAACAGCCACCACGAAACTGGCAGCAACAAAACGAGTTGCACTGTGTCCCAAACAACACATCCACCCAACCCAACCATCTACCTGCCGGGAGGCGGAGTGGAAGGCGTGCACAGCCAAGTCTGCACAGACGACGGGCTTCACCACATCCCTTCCTGGGGCTTCAAGGGGCAGAACTAACATATTAGGGCCAAACCAGGTAGACTCGATTTCAGCGTTGCGGTGTATATGGGGAAGGAGTTGGAGGGGACCGGACACTCGGGTCGGCTGGGCAGCCAGGAGCCCCAGTGCAGCTGTCCCCCGGGGGTTCCTGCTCCTCTGAAGCGGCCCAGAGCTCTGCCACTTTTGCTGCCCATCAGGATCACTGGTATGTTCTGGAAGCTCTGCCAGGAAAGCTCATAAGGGCTCAGGTGCTCTTTTCTGGGGCCCCTTTTTATCTAGAAAATGGCTTCTCTTAAAGGCCAGCTATCAAGTAGCTTCCATTGCTGGCACAAAAGAACTGCAGTGAAGCCCTTGATCTAAACGACAATTTCTTCTCTATTTAAAACGTGTGTGGTTGATACCAACTGATACCAACCCACTGGCTCTCTCCCTGGGTTCACTTCTTCATGCCGTTTGTAGGGGTGACTTCCACCTCCACGCCCTGCACTGAAGGTGCAGAGCCTCACATCTGCTTTGAAGGCTCTGTGGACCTGGTGGTAGCTAACTCTGTCCTCCTCGCCAGCCCACTGAACACAAAGGAAGAGGGTCACAGCACTCCATAGGTTAATTTGGAATGCTTCTGTATTAACAACAAATCTTTGAAAAGTACAAAAAAAAGAGAGAGAGAGAAAAAGAAGAAATCTCCAAGTTAAGCTATGACTGCAGTGGATTTGCAGTGAAGTCACCTGACTCCTTCTCAAGAATTCAAATGAATTGAGAATCCCCTTAGAAGTGACAGCCCAAAGTGTAAGAATGATAAACGGCTTTGGCCTTGATAATTTTTATTAAGCACTAAATGTCACATTTAACCTGCATTACTGAAAGCAATTACCCGTGTATCAACAGTCAAGCGGCTGGGCGCGCAGTGCCGGCAGACGCGCATTCGGCTCCATCTGGGAATAAGGATTTTCAATTAGGAGGCAAATGGCTGCAGAGGGGCTCCGGTCCTCCCCGGCTCCCAGAGGAGGCCTGCGGAGTGAAGTCTTCATACACAAGTAATCGCAGCCGTGTCAACAGACCGTCCCCAGCCATCTGCTGCCAGAGCAGCGCACTTTATCAAATCTCAATATTTACAGACGCTGATCAGCTCGTGGGGCCAGGATGGCTCCCTGCCAGGGAGTTCTGGGAAATCCATTTTAAGGTGTGTTTCAGTAGGCTAATTAATTTACAAGCACCTGTTTCATTGCTGCGAGCTGTTAGTGCCGCAGATGAGCCCCAGCCGGGGAGGGAGACTGTATCCCGGCTAAATTGATTTCAATTGATTTTAATTTGCTGATGGCACAGTTGTAGGTTTAATGTGAACATATCCCGAAGCCCCTGTTTTTTTCCCCTTTTGAAGTAAGCCTTGTGGGTAGCTTACTTCTTGGCCCTGTCACTGCTGGGGAAAGTGGCCTCTGCAGGAGGCTCATGTGATGGGCACAGGCAGTGACTGGGCTCTTGAAAGTGGTGTTTGTGATGTACAGTCAGGCGTTCGGTGTGGGGCTGCCAGGAAACATACAGGAAACCGTGATAAACTGGAGTTCTGGATAAACAGCGAAGGACATTTTAGGAGTTGCATCCCCATAGGACATACTTAAATCTGACATTCACATGGAGCTAGGCTTCCTGAAAATTATCTGCTGAATTTGGCAGCCCTCCTTAGGTGCTTGGAGTTGTAAAGAGGCAAGATTTACCCTGATCTGGGTGGTCTCCTGGGCTGGGGGCAGGGGAAGCCCATTCTGCATGCTGGGAAGAAATTCTTGTTAAGGAAATGTTATGGAAACACCAGGGGTTCAGTCTAGGCCCTGCTGCTCATGCACAGAAAGCCAATGACTGAGACAATGAGCACTGGCAGGGAAGAAGGCTTTAATTGGGTGCTGCAGCCAAGGAGACAGGAGCTCAGTCTCAAATCTATCTCCCTGACTGACTCAAATTAGGGGTTTATATAGCGGGGAAGAAATGTACCCCATGTGGGAAAAGAGGGACTAGGGAGGGGTAAGGAAAAGTTGCTGGTTGACAGGAAGCAGGCGGTTCATTAGGCCATCGTGATAATGGTGAGGGGTCTCGCATCTCGTTGTCCAGATGAGATGGTCTGGTGAGTTTCAGCTCCTTGATACTCCCTGGGAGGCCTGAGGGTTGGTTGCCTAAGAAAGGAACTCAGATAAGACAGATGTAACTTTCCCAAGTGTTAAGACTGGCTCTTCCCTTGTAGCAGCCTGACACTGCTTCCTGGCAGGCTCTGCTCAGGCAGTGGGAACTCTCAGCCCACTGCCTGAAAATGCTGCTAACTTATGTCTGCTGACACATTGCTGAAACACATCACAAAGCTTGTGGAAGCATGTGTCCATCCAGCCCTCAGCCAGACCAGAAATGTGGAAAATTGTTTTGGAAACCCTTCTGTGTAGCCTTCATTGCAGCACTGTAGGTTTAGCAGTGGCCCCATGTTAAAGGGCACTGTAAGGAACAGCTCTTGAAAGCATCCTCATTGCCACTGTGAGGATGGTGCTTGGCACCCCGGCCACCCTCTTTGTATGAGGACCCACAGGGGAATTTTCTCTTAAGTCTTCATACCAGGAATAGAACTTCTGGTCTGCTTTTCTTCTGGACGATGGGATTTGACTGCTCATGATAGTGAATGCCTATCTGTCTACCTGCTTCTCTGTGATGTGCGTCCCACTCCATATCTGGGTCTGCCTTCAATCCCCCTTAGGGTAGCAAACCATTTCCTACACATAGGGGATCAATAACTGCTTCTCCAAGAAATGATAAAAGCATCTTTAGAAGTAAACTGGGGAGGTAACTATGAATTGGAGTGTATCAATATAGAATGTCACAACTAGACATGGTTCACAATTGTCCTTGGGACGTGATGAAGATCTGGAATAGGTGACTGGAGCCTGGCTCCACAGCCCGTTATGCTGATGAGTGAAGTTATGTGCATGTGCTTGTAGACATACGTACATCTTTACACACACACACACAGACACACACACAGAGGCATCCATGTGTGATAAATATGTAAATACAAATACAAACCCACTTGTATACTAGTAAAGATGCTATCTGAGATGGTGTTACCTAAAAATGCACAGCAGATGGTGGATGAGATAGAAAAATTGCTTTCTAATGTGAGTTGAGAATCACCCGTAAGGAAGGAGCCCAGAATATAGAGACATGTGTGGGTCAGCCCCTGTGAACCAGAAGGACAGGACCCCCACCACAGGCAGAGTCCAAGGGCTGGGGTCTGAGTTTCTAGCCATCATAGTCCCCCATCATGACCACAGAGGCTTAAGTCGAGAAGCACTTCAAACAGACCCCCAAGAAGGGTTGGGACAGGCTCCCACTTCAGGCTCACTGCTGGTACCACACAGACTACGTGGTGAAAGAGCCCAGAGCTGCTGAGAAGCTCCCCAACCACGAGGGCCCATCCCTCAGCAACACCATGCAGTTGGCACCCCTTGTAACTGCTGCAATACCTCTTCTCCCCCTCTCCCATCTTCTCTCTAGTCTTTGGATCAAAATGGGTACCTGGGATGGGGGGCGGTGGACACCACCTGTAAAAGCGGCCTTCAGCTTGAGCGGCCATTGAAGAACATTAGAGATGGGGTTTGAACACCAGAAATCGACTTCTCACCATTCTGGAAGCCCGAGTCCCCACACGGCCAGGTTCTGGTGACCACCCTGTTTCAGGACTGCAGATGGACACTTCTCTGTGTCCTCAAATGTGCGCAGGAGAGGAGACAGAGAAAGCTCTTTGATGTCTCTGTTTGTAAAAGCACTAATCCCATCACAAGGGCTCCACCAGCATAACCTCATCCAACCCTAATTACCTCCCAAAGGCCCCATCTTCAAATCACACTGGAGGTTAGGGCTTCAGCGGGAGCATTAGGGAGACCCCCTCAAGTCCTAATGGAGGCTGTGAGGCATGTCTCTATTTGCTCTGGGTTTTATTGCTGAGCAGCCATTGATGAAAGCTTTGAAATTCTAGTGCAGTTCAGCATAGCTGCAATTATTTGAGCTTGAGGGGAAAACAAAAACCCAACAACTTTTAAAACAAGTGCTCACCTCAACCATTAGGAGAAAAACGAAGGTGAATTTCCCGTATAGCAGCTTCAAAAAACGCCATGTCCTGTGGAGCTTCTGAGACAAATGACCGCAGAGTTAACTGGCTGCAGGAGATCATTAATTCTAAGCCAACCGAATCATGCTGATGAGCTATCAATACTGTCGTACTCAATTTTTGAATAAATCAAGTCCTTGTTTGTGACAAGGTAACCAAATCACCTGCAATGGGAAATACTTGCCCTTCCACTCTCTAGCAGACATGGGCCAGGCACCTGAAAGTGTACAAGGTTAAAAATATCCCTGTGTTCATCCCACTAGAAGTTATTACGTGGTTCAGCAAAAGGGCGGTGCTGCCATGTTGCCGCTGGATGTGTATTCAGGAGCAGATTTGGAATGCAATCACGACTAGTGTTTTAAAATTGAAGACATGTAATTTAGCCCAGATTGAATTATTGCCACATATGCAAAAATTGTGGATAAACCAATAAAGACTGTAAATACACTTTAGGTTTTTTTGTTTTTGTTTTTTTTTTTTGAGACGGGCTTATACGGTCACCCAGGCTGGAGTGCAGTGGCACGATCATGGCTCACTGCAGCCTTGACCTCCCAGGCTCAAGCAATCCTCCCACCTCAGCCTCCTGAATAGCTGAGACTACATGTGCATGCCACCACACCCGGCTAATTTTTTTGTAGAAATGGGTCTTGCCATGTTGCCCTGGTTGGTCTCAAACTCCTGGGCTCAAGTGATCCACCTGCCTCAGCCTCCCAAAGTGTTGGGATTACAGGTGTGAGTCACCGTTTCAGGCCCACATATGTGTGTGTGTTATTCTGATCTGAGTTCTCAGAATGATCAGGAATATAAGAGCCATCTAGAGTTGTACCTATGCTCCTGCACACTCTTCATGCAGAATATTATCCTGGGAGAGACAGGCTTTTAATTGTGAAAAAGCCAAACAGTGAAACACAGCAAATAATATGACTAGGAGCATGAAGGACACCACTAGGAGGGGACTTATTTCTCTTTTCAGAAGGGCCCGCGATCCCACCAGACAGGGTTCATTAATTTAAGACAGTCGAACTCGCCAGCGTCAGAGTTCACAATTCAATTATGGAGGGAGATAATCTTCCCGGGGTGCTTTATTTAGCCTGTGATTTTTAATTAATTCTGCTCCACCAGGGAATGCTTCAGGGATCAGGCTGCGCCCATGATCTCAGGGCTGTTATCTTCATTTTAGTAGATGCTTCCGGGCACACGTGTGGCACAAAATACTTTCATGCAGTCTCAGCCACATTGGGCTGCCAACCTCTGGAGTCAGCGGAGTGGAGTGGAACAGAGACTTTAGAAAGAGAGGAAAACCATCTCTGGAAGCTGCTGGGCTGTGTCCTTACTCTACGGACTCTGCCCCTGGGAATGGCTCCTGTCCCCCTTCACTGGTGTGGACATTGAAAGTAACTAGTAACGAACCTGACTTCAGGGAAGACCCAGTTTAATAAGAACACATGTGGGGAGGCTCCCAGGCTCATGCTCATCAGGCACTCACTCCGAGTTCCACTGACTCCCACTGCTTCTCTCTGAGGGCCCCTGGTTTCAGACCTCTCCCGGCCTAGGCTTTGACATAGGCAAGGAGGTCAGGTGGCTCTCTCCTGCAGTGGTCAACCCTAGGGAGGGGTGAGATCACAATAGCTGGACTCTCAGGAGTACAAACTCTTGAAGAATTGCTCATGGCTGCTGCATGCCATCCAGATGGTAATAATTTGCTCGTCAGGTATGTCTGGATAGGATAGTCCCATTCTAGACTTAACATAATTAGTCAGTTATTACAACATACTCATACATAGCCATTCATTCACTGGGCACACATCAGGTGCAGGCACTGGGGACAGAGTGGTCAGGCAAAGCTCAGGTAGGTGAGGCCACCACAGCCTGACACAGCAGAGACATCACTCACACCCATGATGCAGAGCCCAAGTTTCGGCTGGGCCCTGTCTGCCGCCAGCACTCCACGACACACCATCTGGAAATTGCTGGTCGTGGAATACGAGAGAATGGGAGCTCTGGAAGACCTTCCTCCAGCAGCTCAGTGTTTTGGGCCAGAATTGATGGGTGTTATTTTCACTCACAACCCATTGGCTTGAATTATACATGTGTCCCCCACACACAGGGTGTTCAGGAGGTATGGTTCCACCATGCACCCAGGGGGCGGAGCTAACAACGACACTGTGCTGGAAAGACAGGCGGGATCCGACGTTGTGGGGAATGCATTTTTCCCGGGCAGCCAGACGTGAAACAGGTGAGGACAGAGTTGGCTAATCATCTTCCTGGTAGGTGCTGTGGGTAGCATGAAGTGCCAGCATTCTGTCCTTGGGTGTTGCTGTCTATTCATAGTAGGTTCTTTTGTTTGAGTTTTGTTTCATTTTGTGATGGAGTTTTGCTCTTGTCAGCCAGGCTGGAGTGCAGTGGTGCGATCTTAGCTCAATACAACCTCCGCCTCATGGGTTCAAGCAATTCCCCTGCCTCAGCTTCCAGAGTAGCTGGGATTACAGGTGCTCACCACCACACCTATCTAACTTTTGTATTTTTAGTAGAGACAGGGTTTCGCCATATTGGCCAGGCTGGTCTCGAACTCCTGACCTCAGGTAATCTGCCCGCCTTGGACTCCCAAAGTGCTGGGATTACAGGTATGAGCCACTACTTCTGGCCACAAGTAGATTCTTCATTGGATGTTTTTCATTCTTAGCATGGATTAAATGATGAAGTCATAAATATTTGGAAGTGAAGGAGTCTGGACTGATAACACTTTTCCATAGTTTTTAAACTGTATTCAGTGAATCTCTTGGGTGTCTCGAGGGCGCTGATGTGACCAGAGAAGCTCTGACTGGCCTTGTGGTCCACATGGAACTGCCACGCCAGCCACAGCGACAGCAGCCTAGTATTTTGGGTTTGTGCATCAGATGTCACAAAAAAATATTTGGTTCTGCTGCTTTAACATGTATAATATAGATGGCTTGTCTCAAACTAGCTTTTTACTATCTAGGGCTCAAAGAAGTTAAGTGACTTCTTAAGGCCACACTCGAAACTACTGTCAGAGCGTAGTTCATTGCTTTGACTTTTTTAAGTGATTTTTACTGTGGTAAATGAACACAAAATAAAACTGACCACTTAAACCATTTTTAAGCATACGGTTCAGTGGCATGAAGTGTATTTACGTTGTTCAGTCATCACTACCATCTGTCTCCAGAACTTTTCACCACCTCAAACTGAAGCTTCTGCAGCCATTCAACATTCATTCCCTTCATCATCTCAAGCCAAATGTAAGATTCCTGTCCCTGGCAGCCCCACCACCAGCCCCTTGCCCCTCGAAGCCCCGCCCCCAACCCGCCCCTGGCAGCCCCCATTCTACCTTTTGTCGCCACGAATGGGACAACTCCAGGGACCTCATGTGAGTGGGATCCCACAGTATCTGTCCTTTTGTGGCTGGCTTACTTCACGTAGCATTATGCCCTCAAGGTTTATCCACACTGTAGTCTGAATTGGAATTTCATTCATTTTTTAAGGCTGAATATTTATCCTAAGGTGTGTACACGCCACGTTGTGTCCATCTGTTCATCTGTGATGAACACAGACTGTCTCCATCTCTTGGCTGTTGTGAATAACACTGCTGTGAACTTAGGCAGGCAAGTATCTGCTGCAGTCCCTGCTTTCCATTTTTTGGGTGTATTCCTAGACATTGCTTTGACTTTAAAGTTTTTTTCATCAGAAAAGTAACATCTATTAATGTTACTTGAATTAAAAAAAAAAAAGTTAAGAGCCACAATGTGCAAAGTGCTCAGCTAGTCCTTTTGAATGAAAAGGTGTTCCCATTGCAGTGATCCTGCGGGACAGAGGCAGTCACTGAAAGGAGCTGCCCTGGAGCTGCCTCACTGGGAGGGAGGGCACATGGATCGGCCTCAGACTACTCAGGATCTTGGCTGTTAAGGAACTATGTTGTACACCCTGGCAAAGAAAGCTACAGTTTTGCTCAGGCATTAAGACTGTGATAATTAAACCGCTTTGGGATCTTACATTTTGCTTGAGATAATGAAGCTTCTGCAACCCCATGCTATTTCTTTTGGAGCCTTGCTCTCTTATTTTGTGGGAGCGCATCCTGCAGTGGCTTCCTCGAAAAGGAGGCATGGGAGGTAAGTTTCCTGAATGCTTGTGAGTCTTAAATATTTTTGTCTGTCTTGAGTTTAATTAATCATTTATTAATAAAGTATAGAATAGAGATCAATTTTTATCATGATTTTGAAGGTATTGACCCATTACCTTCTAGCATCCAAGCCTTAAGTAATAATCCTATTTTCCTGCCAGTGATTGCTTTAGGGATATTTATGTGACCAAATTCAGGCCCAGGAACACAAGCAGGATTTGCCAGAGAAAGAGTCCACATTTCTAAAACGGGTGCAATGAGGACACTTTCCTCCTTTACCTTTCTTCTTGGAAGATGTGCCTGGAAGTAATGTCTGAAATTGCCATTATTCTGCTCTCATTTGGAGGATAAAGCTCTCATTTGGAGGGTAGTGGAAAAGGGGAGTGTGCAGACTTGCAGGGAGGGAGGGGCCCCTGGGGGCTCCTGCCCACCCTCTGGCTCAGCTGTCCACAGAACAGCTCACATGGGACAGCTCGCCTGTCTACACCCTCAATGCGGGGTCCATTCTACAGACTGGGGCTCCTGCAGCTTAGGAACTGAATTTTAAGTTTTATTTAATGTGAATTAATTGAAACTTGACCTTCAGTGGGCATATGTGGTTAATGGATCCTGCCGTGGCCAGCACAGCTCTGCACACAGCATGAACTGCCGTGTGCCCCAACCGCTGGCGTGCGCCCAGGCTGGAGCTTCCAGATCCCACAGCGGTCACGCTTCACTCACCACTCCTGCCCATGTGGGGTCTGCGGTGTCCGTGGATGGTGTGCTTGTGCTGTCCTCATTTTAGCAAGACGCGGGGACAAGAAATACACCTGTGTGTCAGCCTCTTCTCATTAATAGGAACAAGACATGTTTGTTTTCTTTTGCAAAGTCTAATTCTGCCTGTAGATCTACCTGATATGAATCATGTTGATTAAAAACATATTTTTTTGTGGTGCAGGGAGCATCATTGGAAATTGCAGGTCTTAGTTCATTAGTTTCCACAAATAACTTTCAGTACAGTTTTCCTCCCCTCCCCTCCCCTCCCTTCTCCTCTCTCCTTCCTCCCTCCCTCTCTCTCTCTTTCTCTCTTTCTCTCTTTTTGACAGAGTCTGATCTGTCACCCAGGCTGGAGTGAAGTGGCACGATCTCTGCTCACTGCAACCTCTTCCTTTCAGATTCAAGCAATTATCCTGCCTCAGCCTCCTGAGTAGCTGTGATTACAGGCATGTGCCACCACACCTGGCTAAATTTTGTGGTATTTTTAGCAGAGACAGGGTTTCACCATGTTGGCCAGGTTGGTCTCAAACTCCTGACCTCAGGCGGTCTACCCGCCTCCCCTCCCGAAGCGCAGGGATTACAGGCGTGAGCCACCGCACTCGGCCAGTTTTCCTTTCTCTTTGGATTGTTTTTTGTGAAAACTGCACGGCTGTTGCATCCCCTGGTCTTTCCCCATATGCCTCACCTTTCCTCAAACTGGATTTTCTCTTCACCTTCCTCTTGTATTTGCTGTGCGTCTGCCTTGGGCTGGAGTCACCGCCAGGGACGCGGCTTTCCGAAACTCCTGCTCCGCCCTCTGTGGTTCCTGTTGTGGTGCTACTTAGCATCTCCAGCTCCTTAATTTCTTCCCGCAGCACAGGGATGTCCAATCTTTTGGCTTCCCTGAGCCACACTGGAAGAAGAATTGCCTAGGGCCACACATAAAATAGCCTATGACTAACAGTAGCTGATGAGCTAAAAAAAAGAAATCACAAAAAAATCACATTATGTTTTAAGAAAGTCTATGCATCTGTGTTGGGCCACATTCAAAGCTGTCCTGGGCTGTGTGTGCCCAGTGGGCCATGGGTTGGATAAAGTTGCTTTAGTGTTTTAGTTTCCTTTTCTCCTCATTTTCTCTCCACATTATCTCACATTGTATCTCTTGTCTTAAAAATTCATTATTTTCCTAGTTCCCTTGAGTATAAAGCTGTTTTATGAAATCCGTTTTGTGGAGTGAATGGTATTTCCTGGTGTGTGCATCGTCTCCTGCATGCTGTAGTCTTTGTTTTTTTTCTTTTGTGCAGTAAAATTTTTGCAAATGTTCACAATAATCTTTTTACCTTTTTTTTTTTTTTTTTTGAGACAGAGTGTTGCTCTGTCCCCAGGCCAGAGTGCAGTGGCGTGATCTCGGCTGACTGCAAACTCCTCTTCCCGGGTTCAAGCGATTCTCCTGCCTCAGCTGGGACTACAGGCGTCTGCCACCACGCCCAGCTAATCTTTGTACTTTTAGTAGAGACTGGATTTCACCATGTTGGGCAGGCTGGTCTCAATCTCTTGACCTTGTGATCTGCCCACTTTGGCCTCCCAGTGTGCTGGGATTACAGGTGTGAGCACTGCACCTGGCCTCCCCTTTCCTTACCTTTGAATTGGAAAGGTGATCATTTTATCCAAGATTGCTGTTGGCCCCAGTGTGAAGTGGGCAATTCTCCGTGGCCCCATTCCTGTCTGTGGAGACCCCTCTCATCCTTTCCGAAGCCCCTCAGCCGGATTCCAGTCTGCGACGCACCCACTGAGTCCCCAGAGTGCAGGGGGCAGAAGCCTGGCGTGTGGGGTGCTTCCCTATTGCTCAACCATCTGTGCTGGGGCGACTTCTCAAAGTTGGGGGCACATCTAGTTCTTCAGTAAGAAACCCCGATATCCACTGTCTGTCCCACTTCACTGTGATGTTGCTTCTCTCACTATGCACAACTCAGCGACTTGAGTGTGGCCCAGGCCCCTCAGCTGCTGTGTTTTCCCTGGGGTGGGGGCTGATGTGCCTTCCTCTGTTCTTCTGCGTCTGGGAACCTAGTGCCTCCGGAGTCAGGGATCGGGGTGGTCCCGGATGTTTCCACCACCTGCTTCAGCAAATGGCTCTTCTGGACAGGTTGGCAGGTGAGCCCGATTTCTGGATTGTGACTCAGTTTCACCAGCTGCACTGTTAGACCGACATTCCTCAACATGTGTGATGCCTTCTTGGTGCCGTCATGTTGATGCTGTTTCCTTTGTGGCTTTTGTTTCTTCGTAAAATGTTTGCTGAGTTCTATGAAGAGCAGGAGGAGATTCCATGCTGCACGCCACACCCCTGTCCTTCCTGGAAGTGTCCTGGGTGGCCCAGGAGGGTGCGTTCTGAAGGAGACACAGATCTCAGGATCATCAGTTTCAGGTACATGGTGAGATTTTTGGATTTTTGTAGCGTTAAGATTTGTATGAAAGGTGAGTTATTAATCACAAAGAGGATAAGTGTGATAAGTTTTTATCACTGGAAGAATGGAAGCTCAGAGTCACGGGACTATCGGGGGTCACACGGACTGCTGACCTCAAAGTCTCTTCTGTTTTCCTTTGGTTTTTGACCTCATAGAACTGGGAAAAACAGGAATTTTCTAAGAAGCGGCATCTAAAAACTTTGAGAAATTACTTTAGTAGCAGAGCAGGAGAGAAAATAGAGGATATATATTTTTTAACTTGAGTTAAAAAATATATTTTTTAACCAGAGTCAATCCAAGTAAATAAATAAAATAACATTTGCATTCCACATGGTAAGAGTTGAGGCAGAAACGCAGGAAAAAGTCTTCATGCCTAAATTCTTCCAACCAATGCAGACGTGAGTGTGAGGGAAGAAGTAAGTGTGATTTTGTCATCATGCACCCAAGGACAAAATCGAGGCATGAGCAGACGTGTGCTCCTTCATAAGTAATGATTCATGGGAAAGCACCAGGTTGTACATATATATATATATATATATATATTTTTTAAATTGCATTTTAGGTTCTGGGGTACATGTGAAGAACATGCAGTACTGTTGCATAGGTACATACACGACAATGTGGTTTGTTGCCTCCATCCCCATCACCTATATCTGGCATTTCTCCCCATGTTATCCCTCCCCAACTCCCTACCCCCCACTGTCCCTCCCTTAGTCCCCTCCACAGACCTCAGTGTGTGATGCTCCCCTCCCTGTGTCCTTGTGTTCTCATTGTTCAACACCTGCCTATGAGTGAGAACATGCGGTGTTTGATTTTCTGTTCTTGTGTCAGTTTACTGAGAATGATGGTTTCCAGGTTCATCCATGTCCCCGCAAAGGACATGAACTCATCGTTTTTTATGGCTGCATAATATTCCATGGTGTATATGTGCCACATTTTCCCTGTCCAGTCTATCATCAATGGGCATTTGGGTTGATTCCAAGTCTTTGCTACTGTAAACAGTGCTGCTATGAATATACGTGTGCATGTGTCCTTATAATAGAATAATTTGTAATCCTTTGGTTATATACCCAGTAATGGGATTGCTGGGTCAAATGGAATTTCTATTTCTAGATCCTTGAGGAATCGCCACGCTGTCTTCCACAATGATTGAACTAATTTGCACTCCCACCAACTGTGTAAAAGTGTTCCTGTTTCTCCGCATCCTCTCCAGCATCTGTTGTCTCCAGATTTTTTAATGATTGCCATTCTAACTGGTGTGAGATGGTATCTCAATGTAGTTTTGATTTGCATTTCACTAAGGACCAGTGATGATGAGCATTTTTTCATATGTTTGTTGGCCTCATATATGTCTTCTTTAGAAAAGTGTCTGTTCATATCCTTTGCCCACTTTTGAATGGGTTTGTTTGTTTGTTTTTTCTTGTAAATCTGTTTCAGTTTTTTGTAGATTCTGGATATAAGTCCTTTGTCAGATGGGTAGATTGTAAACATTTTTTCCCATTCTGTTGGTTGCCAGTTCACTCTAATAATTGTTTCTTTTGCTGTGCAGAAGCTCTGGAGTTTAATTAGATCCCATTTGTTTATTTTGGCTTTTGATGCCGATGCTTTTGGTGTTTTAGTCATGAAGTCCTTGCCTATATCTGTGTCCTGAATGGTTTTGCCTAGGTTTTCTTCTAAGGTTTTTATGTTGTTACATCTTATGTTTAAGTCTTTAATCTATCTGGAGTTAATTTTAGTGTAAGGTGTCATGAAGGCATCCAGTTTCTGCTTTCTGCACATGGCTAGCCAGTTTTGCCAACACCATTTATTAAACAGGGAATCCTTTCCCCATTGCTTGTTTTTGTCAGGTTGGTCAAAGATCAGATTGTTGTAGATGAGTGGCATTGCCTCGAAGGCCTCTGTTCTGTTCCATTGGTCTATATCTCTGATTTGGTAGCAGTACCATGCTGTTTTGATTACTGTAGCCTTGTAGTATAGTTTGAAGTCAGGTAGCATGATGCCTCCAGCTTTGCTCTTTTTGCTTAGAATTGACTTGGCTATGCGGGCTCTCTTTTGGTTTCATATAAAGTTTAAGTGGTTTTTCCCAGTTCTGTGAAGAAGGTCATTGGTAGCTTGATGGGGATAGCGTAGAATATGCAAATTACTTTGGGCAGTATGGCCATTTTCATGATATTGATTCTTCCTAACCATGAGCATGGAATGTTTTTCCATCTGTTTGTGTCCTCTCTTATTTTGTTGAGCAGTGGTTTATAGTTCTCCTTGAAGAGGTCCTTTACGTTCCTTGTTAGTTGTATTCCTAGGTATTTTATTCTCCTTGTAGCAATTGTGAATGGCAGTTCGTTCTTGATTTCACTCTCTTTAAGTCTGTTATTGGTGTATAGGAATGCTAATTATTTTCCCACATTGATTTTGTATCCTGAGACTTTGCTGACATTGCTTATCAGTTTCAGGAGATTTGGGGCTGAGACGATGGGGTCTTCTAAATATACAATCATGTCGTCTGCAAATACAGACAATTTGACTTCCTCCTTTCTTAATTGAATACCCTTTATTTCTTCTTCTTGCCTCATTGCTGTGTCTAGAACTTCCAATACTATATTGAATAGGAGTGGTGAGAGAGGGTATCCTTGTCTAGTGCCAGATTTCAAAGGGAATGCTTCCAGTTTTTGCCCATTCAGTATGATATTGGCTATGGGTTTGTTGTAAATAGTTTTTATTATTTTGAGATACAGTCTGTTGATACCTAATTTATTGAGAGTTTTTAGCATAAAGCGCTGTGGAATTTTGTTGAAGGTCTTCTCTGCATCTATTGAGATAATCATGTGGTTTTTGTCTTTGGTTCTGTTTATGTGGTGAATTACGTTGATAGACTTGCATATGTTGAACCAGCCTTGCTTCCCTGGGATCAATCCTACTTGATCGTGATGGATAAGCTTTTTGATGTGCTGTTGCAATCGGTTTGCCAGTATTTTATTGAAGATTTTTGCATCTATATTCATCATGGATATTGGCCTGAAGTTTTCTTTTCTTGTTGAGTCTCTGCTGAGTTTTGGTATCAGGATGATGTTGGTTTCATAAAAAAATTGGGGGAGCATTCCCCCTTTTTGGATTGTTTGGAATAGTTTCAGAAGGAGTAGTACCAGCTCCTCTTTGTATGTCTGGTAGAATTCGGCTGTGAACTCATCTGGACCTGGGCTTTTATTTGGTTGGTAAGCTACTAATTGCTGCCTCAACTTCAGACCTTGTTATGGGTCTGTTCAGGTTTTCAACTTCTTCCTGGTTTAGGCTTGGGAGGGTGTAAGTGTCCAGGAATTTATCCATTTCCTCCAGGTTTACCAGTTTATGTGCATAGAGTTATTTGTAGTAATCTCTGATGGTGGTTTGTATTTCTGTGGAATCTGTGGTGATATCCCCTTTATCGTTTTTTATTGCATCTATTTGATTCTTCTCTCTTTTCTTTTTTATTAATCTGGCTAGTGGTCTGTCTATTTTGTTGATCTTTTCAAAAAACCAGCTCCTGGATTTATTGATTTTTTTGAAGGGTTTTTTTCTGTCTCTGTCTCCTTTGGTTCTGCTCTGATCTTAATTATTTCTTGTCTTCTGCTAGCTTTTCAGTTTTTTTGATCTTGCTTCTCTAGCTCTTTCAATTTTGATGATAGAGTGTTGATTTTAGGTCTTTCCTTTCTTCTCATGTGGGCATTTATTGATATAAATTTTCCTCTAGACACTGCTTTAAATGTGTCCCAGAGATTCTGGTATGTTGTGCCTTCATTCTCATTGGTTTTGAAGAACATCTTTATTTCTGTCTTCATTTCATTGTTTATCCAGTCAACATTCAAGAGCCAGTTGTTCAGTTTCCATGAAGTTGTGCAGTTTTGAGTTAGTTTCTGAATTCTGAGTTCTAATTTGATTACACTGTGGTCTGAGAGACTGTTTGTTATGATTTCTGTTCTTTTGCATTTGCTGAGGAGTGATTTACTTCCAATTATGTGGTCAGTTTTAGAGTAGGTGTGATGTGGTGCTGAGAAGAATGTATGTTCTGTGGATTTGAGGTGGAGAGTTCTGTAAATGTCTATTAGGTTTGCTTGGTCCAGGTCTGAGTTCAAGTCCTGGATATCCTTGTTAATTTTCTGTCTCATTGATCTGTATAATATTGTCAGTGGAGTGTTCAACTATTCCACTCTTATTGTGTGGGAGTCTAAGTCTCTTTTTAGGTCATTAAGAACTTGCTTTATGTATCTGGGTGTTCCTGTATTGGGCGTGTATATATTTAGGATCGTTAGCTCTTCTTGTTGCATTGATCCTTTTACCACTATTTAATGCCCTTCTTTGTCTCTTTTGATCTTTGTTGGTTTAAAGTCCATTTTATCAGAGATAGGGTTGCAACTCCTGCTTTTTTTTTGCTCTCTATTTGCTTGGTATATCTTCCTCATCCCTTTATTTTGAGCCTTTGTGTATCCTTTCTTGTGAGATGGTTTCCCTGGATACAGCACACCAATGGGTTTTGACTTTTTATCCAATTTGCCAGTCTGTGTCTTTTGATTGGATCACTTAGCCCATTGACATTTAAGGTTAATATTGTTATGTGTGAATTTGGTCCTGCCATTTTGACGCATGCTGGTTGTTTTGCTCTTTAGTTGACACAGTTTCTTCACTGTGTTGATGCTCTTTACCATTTGGTATGTTTTTGGAGTGGCTGGTACTTGTTGTTCCTTTCTACATTTAGTGCTTCTTTCAGGAGCTCTTGTAAAGCAGGCCTGGTGGTGATGAAATCGCTGAGCAATTGCTTGCTGATAAAGGATTTATTTCTCCTTTGCTTATGAAGCTTAGTTTGGCTGGATATGAAATTCTGAGTTGAAAGTTCTTTTCTTTAAGGGTGTTGAATATTGCCCCCCACTCTCTTCTGACCTATAGGGTTTCTGCCGAGGGATCCGCTGTGAGTCTGATAGGCTTCCCTTTATGGGTAACCCGACCTTTCTCTCTGGCTGCCTTTAGCATTTTCTCCTTCATTTCAACCCTGGTGAATCTGACAATTATGTGCCTTGGGGTTGCTCTTCTTGAGGAATATCTTTGTGGTGTTCTCTGTATTTCCTGGACTTGAATGTTGGCCTGCCTTGCTAGGTTGGGGAAGTTCTCCTGGATAATATTCTCAAGAGTGTTTTCCAGCTTGGATTCATTCTTTCCATCATATTCAGGTACACCTATCAAATGTAGATTAGGTCTTTTCACATAATCCCATATTTCTTGGAGGCTTTGTTCATTTCTTTTTACTCTTTTTTCTCTAATCTTACCTTCTCATTTTATTTCATTGAGTTGACCTTCAATCTCTGATATCCTTTCTTCTGCTCGGTCAATTCGGCTATTGAAACTTGCGTATGCTCCGCGAAGTTCTCATGTTGTGTTTCTCAGTTCCATCAATTCATTTATATTCCCCTCTAAGCTGTTTATTCTCATTAGCATTTCATCAAACCATTTTTCAAGGTTCTTAGTTTCTTTGCATTGAGTTAGAACATGTTCTTTTAGCTCAGAGATGTTTTTTTATTACCCACCTTCTGAAGCCTGTTTCTGTCAATTCATCAGTCTCATTCTCCATCCAGCCTTGTTCCTTTGCTGGTTAGGAGTTGTGATCCATTGGAGCAGGAGAGGCATTCTGGCTTTGGGTATTTTCATCCTTTTTGCCCTGGTTTCTTCCCATCTTTGTGATTTATCTACCTGTGGTCTTTGTGGTTGATGACATTCAGATGGGGTCTCTGAGTGGACATCCTTTTTGTTGATGATGAAGTTATTTCTTTCTTTTTCTTAGTTTTCCTTCTAACCGGTCCCCCTGCTGTAGGACTGCTGAGGTCCACTCCAAACCCTGCTTGCCTGGGGATCACTTGCAGCAGCTGCAGAACAGTAAGGGTTGCTGCCAGTTTTATTCTTCTGCTATCTTTGTCCCAGAAGGACACCCGCCAGATGTCAGCCTTAGCTTTCTTTTATGAGGTGTCTCTTTGGTTATATGGGGATCAGGGAGCTGCTTGAGGAGACAGCCTATCCCTTATAGGAGTTCAAGTGCTGAGCTGTGAGCTATTATTTTGTTCAGAGCTGTGGGCAGGTACTTTTGAGTCTTCTGCAGTGGAACACATAACCGCCTTTTTTTCCCCAGGTGCTCTGTCCCAGGAAGGTGGGGCTTTATTTATGAGTTCCTGTCATTCTGCCTTTTTTCAGAGATGCCTTGCCCAGCAAGGAGGTAGCCTAGTCACAGTCTGCCAGCAGAGGCATTGCTAAACTGCCGTGGGCTCTGCCCAGCTGCTGTGTGGACTTCCTTGCAGTTTTGTTTATATGGGTATACAGGTATTGATCGACTTATGACTTATACAACTTATGACCATTTGACTTTACGACCACAATCGCTAGCCACGACTGCTCCACGTCTGGCAGCGCAAACATTGCCCAGCTGGGCGTACGACAGTGCAGGACAATAAGCATATATGCTATATCATATCATTATTAGTCATTTTCTTGCCTTTCTTACTAAAATGTGAGTGGTTTATATCCCTATATCTTTAACAATATTAGAACATACTAAGTTTAAATTATATTTGAACAAGATATCCAGATGACATCTTTTATGATGAATGTTACATATTTGTATCCCATGGAAAGTCACATAAAATTGTGATGATTTACTTTTCTATTTACAATGATAATAAATAAATACCTGGCAACTAGTCCTTTTTAACCCTAAGACTTAACATAGTTCATACTCTTCTGCTTTTCAAAACTCATCATGTGCCGTGATTTTTCACTTCAAACCATAGACCACCGTGGTTCAGTGATCTGTGAATATTCCACAGTTTTACACAAGGCTGCACCTTTACCACAAGTTAAGGTGGCTTTTTAAAAATGAGATTTGACAAGAATGCTTTCATAATAAGCATTCAGGTCAATCTTTACTACCGGTAATGCAGTGTTTCACTTAAACCTGATGAATGTAAAAATAAGAAACAAAATGGTGTAGAGATGATACAAATGGCATAAAATGAACAAAGAAAATTATGATATATAACAATAATGAAAGAAAATTATGATAAAATATGACTTAAAGATTTTTATCACATCATTTCACAGTACTGTACATATAGCCTACTCAACTTAAGACCAAATCGTGTTACGACCGGTCTGTTAGAACCAATCATGGTCGTAAGTTGAGCACTAGCTGTAGTTAGAACTGCCTTGGTATTGGCAGTCTGCCTCAGTAATGGTGGACTGTGTGTAATGGCAGACTGCCTCAGTAATGGCAGATTGCGTCAGTAATGGTGGACTGCCTCAGTAGTGGTGGACTGCCTCAGGCACAGTGGCTCATGCCTGTAATTCCAGCACTTTGGGAGGCCAAGGCGGACGGATCACAAGGTGAAGAGATCCAGACCATCCGGGCCAACACGGTGAAACCCCGTCTCTACTAAAAATACAAAAAAATTAGCCGGGTGTGGTGGCACGAGCTGGTGGTCCCAGCTACTTAGGATGCTGAGGCGGAAGAATCGCTTGAACCTGGGAGGCGGAGGTTGAAGTGAGCTGAGATTGTGTCACTGCACTCCAGCCTGGCGACAGAGCAAGACTCCATCTCAAAAAAGGGAAAAAAGAAACAGCCGCGCTGGAGACTTGCGGCATTTTTCCACCTGGGAACCTCCTGGTCTGTGGGCAGTAAAAATTCATTTGGAAATGTGGTGATCACTCATCCTCTGCGTTTTCACTGGGAACTGCAATCCAGAGCTGTTCCTATTCAGCCATCTTCGGCAGATTTATATATATGGAGTCTCATTCTTTTGCCCAGGCCGGAGTGAAGTGGCGTGATCTCAGCTCACTGAAACCTCTGCCTCCCAGCTTCAAATGATTCTCTTGCCTCAGCCTCCCTAGTAGGCTGGGACTTACAGGTCTGTACATAGGGTTTATAGAGTGAAGGCTTGCTCTGTTTGTGGGTTCGTTTCAAGACAGAACCTGTTAGTAAAGTGCAAGGCATGCATTTAACACAGAATTCTGTTTTTTCGTGAGTGGGGTGGGAGGGACGTAAGCCCAGAGAAGCTGGTCAGGCCGAGGCCAAGTGGCTCAGGTGGGGAGCGTGTTCAAGACCCTGCTGCTCCGTCCTCTCCCAGCTCAGCAGAGCACTCAAAATAAAGGCCTTCCAAGTGCTGGGCTTTTCAAACCCCACACATGAAGTGACAGGAAAATCACTACTCTTAGCAAGATTGCCGTTCTTGTATTTCTTGGTAGTCCTGTTTAGTACCACAGCCCTTTTCTGCAGTAATATGAACCGGGTAACAACAGGCCCCCACCTTCTCCAGCACCCACCCCACTCTGAGGGCCATTTGTCACAGTCCAGGGCCTGTGGTGGGACATTGACAGGAGACGTCAGCCCGTGATTCCACCCTGCAGCCACTGCCCCAGTCCCGCGATGGAGCCAGACACGGGAGGGCTGCATGCTCCTCTCCGGGAGCCCGTGACTGTGTTTGCCTTGGTGGGATTTGTTTTTCCTAGCAAGTTGCCTGGAGCGCTGCTGTGTTGTGGGAGAGAGACGTTGTTATGACAGTGTTAGCCTCTCAGCAGATTGCCGAGCCTGGAGGATTGCACACGAGATGTCACGCAAACACTTTTTGGAGCTAATGATGTCGCACCATATGCAAAGCAAGGAAAAATTACTTAAATAGGTAGCATTTGAAGGAATAAAACAATCAGAAGGCTTTTGGGGATAATGAAGATTACTGTGAATTGTTTAAACAAGGTATAAGCTTTTAAACACACTGCATGCCCACAGCATCTTCCACTTCCCTCTTTAGCTACACTTCTTCATTCATGCTGTAGGAATTTATTTTCAGCATTTGTCTTTTTATAGATTAAACTAAATCTTTAGGTAACATTGTTGCAGAAACACATCTTTTCCGTTTCGTGTGGCAAACATGAAGCTTCTGATGATTGATGTTACCTAGAGGAATAGTATTCTTTCACGCGTGGAAAAGGAAAAAGTATTTAAAACGGGAAGAGAACTTCAGGCGAGTGTGGTTGTATCCAGTGGCTGCACTTCCTGTCCAGCTCTCCAGTGTCTCCAGTGACGGCGCGCGATTTCATGTTGCTGTGCCTCAGGCCCACGGCGGGAGTAGTGGCGGGAAATCCATCGTCCTCTCCATACTCACCACATGCAGCGCATGTACATCTCATACTTTTTAATAAAGGTGCTTTGAAACGGCAAAGCCCAACATGTTGTTTATAAATCCAAGCCTCACCAGGGCCATGAGGAACAGAACCACTTAAACAGCCAGGGTGCCTCCTGAGCAGTCAGCACCCTCAAAAGCAACATCATCTGAAAGCGCTCTAGGCATTGCTGGCAAATACCTTCTTTTTATTGAGACAGGGGCTTGCTCTGTCACCCAGGCTGGAGTGCAGTGGTGTGATTATGGCTCACTGCAGCCTCTGTCTACTGGATGTACGTGATCCTCCTGCCTTAGACGCCAAGTAGCTGGGACCACCTCCGAGGAGCCGGAAGCACCACAGCTGACTAATTTTTGTATTTTTCATAGAGGACGGGCCTTGTTATGTTGCTCAACCTGGTCTTGAACTCGTGGGCTCCAGTGATCCTCCTGCCCTGGCTTCCAAAGTCCTGGGATTATAGGCGTGAGCTGCTGCACCTGCCTACACCTTATTTATGCAGTTGGCCGGTGTTTGCAGGTACTGCACTATTTTCTGGGAAGGTTGGCGCCGTCACACGCCACCCACTTCCTCGCCCTGTGTCATCATGGACATGGCGGGGGTGACTCGTGACTGGAAAGCAAGGCGAGAGACCACAGCTGCTGTGCCAGGGACGGCCCTTTCCGCATCACCTCAGGGGCTTTCTGTCGGGGAGACGTAAGAGTACAGCTGTCTGTTCTCTCAGAAACATCAGGTTAAAAATTCATTCCAGCCTGGGCAACAAGAGCAAGACTCTATCTCAAATAATAATAATAATAATAATAATAATTCGAATGTAAAGATCAGTCTCGCAAAGTCGCTTCTGGGACTGACATGCTGTAGCCACCTCGTGATTCCCCACGTCTTCCTCCATGCTGACGTGTTAGCATGCTCACTGGTCTCAAGGCACTGTTCTCTGTACCTAAGACCTGCCTTCATCCCCGACATCAGGGGTGACCTCTCCCATCCTCACGCCTGCGTTACACTCCTCCTCGTGCCCCACACAACGCCGGAGTCACTGGGTTCACGTCTTCTCCCTCCGCTCTCATAGCCCTCCTTGAAGTCAGAGTTTCGTGCATGTTTGCACCTTGCAGGCCCTGGCTGGGTCTCTTGCACATGCTGGATGCCCTGGGGATGCCAGCTGTACTGACATGGTCCCTGCGCCTCAGAAGCCATGGGGACAGAGGCCTGTCTGTTCCTCCCCCGCTTCTGCTCTCCATATGACCCAGCCGTGCCACTGTAGGACTTGGCACAGAAAGCTCAGGCAAATAGGGACGAGAACCAGACTTTGCCCCCAAACAGAAGCACTGGCTTGGCATCCAGCTCACCACGCCCAACTTTGCTGTTCGGACCCCAGCACCTGAATCGAATTCCTTTTAAGTTTCAAAGAAGTAACAACTTGGTTTCTGACAAATGTCCCTAACATGAAACATGTTCTCAGACTTCCAGGACACAGAACAGAGCTGTGGTCCTCTTTCCCTGTATGAACAGTGCCTTTGTGAGACAGTGTCTTTGTTTGGAGGGGGAAGAAAGAATGAATCATGCTACGGAACACTCAGGCAGGTGCCGGCCATTCTGGAAACACGTGTATTTCGGCGTATCATGTACTGGCATGCTGCGGGGAATAGCAATGAATAGCATGGAGCACAATCATGTGCATTGTTGATGTTTGTTAAAATAAAGATATTCAATTTATAATAAAAGGGATTAAAAGCTTAATTCATGACTATGTTAATATTTGTCTGCAAGTACACAGATAAATGGCAACGCACCTTATCACGTTCAACACCTGCACACACAAGTTCCTCTGCTGAGATCGCCATGGGATTGTGTGTTTCACAGAGCTTAAACTTTCATTTCCCAAAATAATGATATCATTCGTTTACAGGTATAGATAGGCTCGCCTTGCTCTCACTCTGTCCTGAAATGAGTATTGTGGCTTCAGCTACAAAAATATGGGATTAATTACGGCACTGATATACCACAATCTGCCAGAGGCGACAACAGCTGGCTGAATGCACCCTCGCTGCAGGCGTCCGCACCCACCCCTCCTACAAGCCTGTGGGACGGGGTGGCACCCAGATGCTTCCTCCTCCCACAGAGTGAGTGCAGTGAACACAGCTTTGTGGAGAGTTGCTATTCACAGATGCTTGGACATCAAATCATGTTTCCAAATGTCCCGGATAATTTGCTCTTAAAAGAGAATTGTGATAAATTATTTGGATAAAGCATCCTGCTTAAAAAACCCCTACAGATATTTATGAACAACTCTGACTTGACCATTCCTGAGCTAATTACCTTGGAAGATGCAAAGGTAGATCAGGCTGTGATTCAGAAAAAAGCCAGATGAGAATACAATGATCAGAGGTAAAAGCTCCGTGCTTTATGTAGATGGCAGACCACAGGTATCTTTAAGGCTCCTGGACGTCCTACCATGTCCTACCGTGGCGGTAACAAAGTACCGCCTGCCGGGCTGGTTAGAACAACAGAAATGCGTCCTCTCCCAGTTCTGGAAGCCAGAAGTTTGAGATCAAGGTGCTGGCAGGGTCATGGTCCCTCTGAGGGCACCAGGGACGATCTATCCCAGTGTCTCTAAGGCTTCTGGGGATCCCTGGCTGGGCAGCACCACTGCAGTCCTTACACAGTCACTCCCTGGGGCCTCTTCTCTGTGTCCAGACTCCCGTTATGCCAGCCATATTGAACTAGGACCCACCCTCCGTGAGAATGACCTTATTATACCTTAATTACATCGCAGTTACCTCATTTCCAGATAAGGGCAATCTGAGGTACTGGGGAGATAAGGCTTCAACATGTGAATTGCGGGAGACCATTCAGCCCAGAGCACTGGTGCTAGTTATATTCGTGTGTCTGGCTGTGCCCTGTGATCACCTGGTTGATGTCGTGTTTCTGAACTTTTGTGAGTACAGGAGAAAAGGAGGCGTGTGGACTGGCCTGATCGCCACTCCGTGGAACAAGCCACACCTCACAGCTGGGAGGAGATGCAGGTCTGCGGCGTCGACCAGGAGTTCTGGGCATCTCAGCGTATCTGGGAGGGAATGTGCCCTTGGGTGGTAAGTCCGTGACATCTGCTGAATCAGAGTGGGCCCTGCTGGCTGACGAAGGCTTAACTTCTGCAGTGCTGTGGGTGGTATCCCAGCTCCAATACAAATACTCACAGCCTACACCTGTGCTTTCCATGCACCATGTTTCGTTCTGGGCCTGGTGGAAGTGAGTGAGCCTGAGAGGCGACAGTTTCGACCGCACAACTGTGTAGAGAGGGAGGTGCCCTCATGTTCCCACCTTGTACCAGGTGCTGTGTTCTTTGTGGAGTTTAGTCCTCTGATGGAGAATGGCTGATCTTGTTGCCGGATGAGAAAACCAATGTCAAAAGTAGTTTGAGTAATTTACTTCAAGCGTCTTAGCCAGGTGCCAGGTGCTGACCATCAGTCTGGGGCCCTGACGGCTGCTCTCAGCCACAGTGACCTAAACTTTCCCCACCTAAACTGCCAAAAAATTTCAGCAGAATGAGTTAACAGAGGCAGAAAAGGGGACATGGTGTCTGCAGTGGGTCTAGTGAGGGTGAAGCCAAAGGACAGCGGGATAATACAGGTGCAAAGTGATGAGCTTCATAGGACGGACGTAGAGGAAGACACCACACTAGAAACAGACTGGCTGTGAAGGACAGTCATGGGCACGTCCTAGTTTATTCACAGCTACCGTAATCCACATCATTTACGACTTCCTGTAAAGAACCCATTGCATACGCATTTAAGGTAATTTGGAGACAACGTCATGCAACTTTGCATATGGATGAATTCACAAACCTGAAAAACGTCCTCAGGTCATGTATTCTGTTAAAGTACTGGAGAAGGCAGACCAGGGAAGCTTCGAGCCTTGAAGGACAGTCATACCCCTGCCACAGTGAGCGAGCATGGGGACAGACTGACCTGGAAGACCCCACCAGGCCTAGGAGCACAGCCTGTGGTGGACACCCAGCACCAGCAGGTGCAGAGTGACCAGGGCTGACCTTCAGGATCAGGTCAGCTGAACAGTGCAACTCCAGTGGTGTGAAGCCCAGTGCCTGAGAAATGGGAGCAGCTGGAAACCCGCAGCGAGCGGGCTGCCTGGGCCCTGGGTGAGGTCAGAAGGTCTTGTGCATTCAGCTGGACATGACCACTTTGGGCAGCACTGGACATGCAAGTGCTGACTCCAGCCAGTACCCTGCAGAGGCTGGCAGCTGTAGCTGTCCTTGAGCACAGCAGACACATTGCTGTACCTCACATATGGAGAATGTGACCGTCAGAAGAGGAGCCAGTTCTGGGGCAATTGGTGAGGCTAAGCTTGAAACTAGCAAACACAGCTCAAAGCTTCTCCCAAAACATCTCACAGGACACGTGGTCTGACAACTCTTCAGGTCTGTGAATCTGTTAATGTGCCAAGTTGAATGATATTTTTAATCACGCTTAAATGCACGTGTAAAGGATTCCTTGTAGAAAATGTTAAATGTACAATTAGGATGGCTGTGAACAGTCAAGAGCCAATTACGAAGCAAAGGAGTGGCTGGATAGACAGGTGACAAAATGGGTGGATGGATAGGTGACAGAGCAGATGGATGGCAATGGAGGGATGGATAGGTGATGGAGTGGACACATAGGTGACAGAGTGGACAGATAGACAGTGGAGTGGATGAATGGACAGGTGATGGAAGGGTAGACAGGTGATGGAATGGGTGAATGGATAGGTGACAGAGCAGAGGAATGGGCTATTAGGTGATGGAGAGACAAAAAGGTAGTGGAATAGATGGATGAACAAGTGATGAAGAGATAGGTAATGGAGGGACAGATAGACAGTGGAGGGACAGATAGACGGACAGTGGAGTGGATGGACAGGTGGTGGAGTGGACGGACAGGTGGTGGAGTGGACGGACAGGTGGTGGAGTGGACGGACAGGTGGTGGAGTGGACGGACAGGTGGTGGAGTGGATGGATAGGTGGTGGAGTGGACGGATAGGTGGTGGAGTGGATGGATAGGTGGTGGAGTGGACGGACAGGTGGTGGAGTGGACGGACAGGTGGTGGAGTGCATGGACAGGTGGTGGAGTGGACGGATAGGTGGTGGAGTGCATGGATAGGTGGTGGAGTGGACGGACAGGTGGTGGAGTGGACGGATAGGTGGTGGAGTGCATGGATAGGTGGTGGAGTGGAGGGACAGGTGGTGGAGTGGACGGACAGGTGGTGGAGTGGACGGACAGGTGGTGGAGTGGACGGATAGGTGGTGGAGTGGACGGATAGGTGGTGGAGTGGAGGGATAGGTGGTGGAGAGGATGGACAGGTGGTGGTGAGGGCAGTTAGGCGGTGGTGTGGGTAGTTAGGCAGTGGAGTGGATGGATAGATGGTGGAGTGGATGGGTAGTTTGTAGACTGGAGGTACAGGTGGTAGAGTAGATGAGTAGGTGGTGGAAGCAAGGAGTTGCAGTTCCCGAAGGTGATGTTTGGGAGTGCAGCCTTTGAAAGAACAGTGGGGACAACCAACTGATAAAATCGCATTTGTGCATTGAGGGAGATTTGGCCTGAATGGGGGACTTCCTTGCTCACATTTAAGGCGAGTCTTCACTCCACATTCTGGACTATACTTCTGAGGCCTTCGATGGACCTGTCCCTGCACTCAGCCTCTTGCCCTGTCTGTGCTCACTGCATCGTGTTACTGAAAATTGCTTGCCCATCTGCCGTTCCGAAGCTATGTGTCCCTGTGCCAGCCCCCTCCTGTTTGTCCTCCCTCCCTAGCGGCTGATGAAGAGACCTCCCACCCTCAGCACCTGGCTGATCCACCCATGCTGTGTGGTTCAGCCTAGCGACTGCTGGGGCAGTTGGCAACACCACCAACCATCAACTCTTTCCTTTTCTTCTCTTGCCCTCTTGTTCTTTAATTTCTTTGTTATTTCTCTATTTTTACTTTTTTGCCGACTTGTCAGTTCTTGATTTTTTCTTCAGTTTCTGCCCTTTCATCAACACCAACTTGCCCTGCCGATGTGTTGGGGCCGCCTCACAACGGAACAAGGGCCCACCGTTAAGCAGAAGGACAAATCAGTGCTCACAAGCGTTGGTTCTGTCTATCATCTAAGATTCAGTTTTGAAGACATAGACGATTGCAGCCATGTGGCCGGGTAAAGATGTTATTACAAATCAGTATCTACTCGTACAAATCTCTTAATCTGGATTATTCCTGCAGAGCTGTACTCTCCAATATGCTAGCATCTCGTTGCATGTGGCTACTAAGTTCAGGTTAATTACAATTAAATTAATTGAAACTTTAGGTCCTCATTCTTGTTAGCCACATTTTAAGTGCTCAAAAGTGCCACGTGGGGGCTGGGAGCCACCATATTGGATAGAGTGGGTATTTTCACCATCACAGAAGCTTTTCGTGGACAGTGCCGCTCTGGAGGCTGATGCGTGTGCGCCAGCGACCGGAAGCACTGTTCCAGATCATGGGCTCTCAATAACTGACTGTGTCATGAAGTGAAACCAACTGGCCCTCAGCTATGGTTCTTCTCTTTTTTCTCTATTTTGACTCTAGATAGAAAAAAGTCAATTTTCAAAATCTATTTTAGATAGAAAAATTTCGAATTAGATTTTAAAAGAGTCTATTTTGACTCTTTAGATAGAAAAAGGTCAAAGTGGAACTTTGAGCTGAGGTCGGAAAGAACACTTACTCTGTTAAACAGGAATAAAGTTACAACTGAGCTGTAGAATGTGTGAAGACAGCAAAAACAGCAAAATACAGACAGCAAGAACAGAGTTTCGAGTTGTTGGTTCTGCTACCTCATTGCAGCAGTTACACGTTTTAATAGAAACTAAGTTAAATATAATTGAAAAAAATAATTACTTTTAGAGTAAAATGTACATGTTTAAAGATATTTGGGACTCATTCATTCTTGGAGTCATTGAATATTTATTAAAAACTTGTAATGCTACAGTGGCTACAGGCTCAGGAGCTAAAATAATGTGGGCCACCATTTTAGCCCTGTGACATTTTTTTTAAGACAGACTTTCACTCTTGTCACCTAGGCTAGAGTGCAACGGCACAATCTCCATTCACTGAAACCTCCGCCTCCTGGGTTCAAGCAATCCTCCTGCCTCAGCCTCCCAAGTAACTGGGATTATAGGCACCCGCCACCACACCTGGCTAATTTTTGTATTTTCAGTAGAGATGGGGTTTCACCATGTTGGCCAGGCTGGTCTCGAACTCCTGACCTCAGGTGATCCACCTGCCTGGGCCTCCCAAAGTGCTGGGATTACAGGTGTAAGCCACCATGCCTGGCCAGTTCTGTGACTTTTAAGCTGTGTGACCTCGAGAAGCCAACTTAGCATGTCTGATCCCCAGTGTTTTCCTAAAGAACCGGATGAGTCATCCATCAGCTCTGGCTCTGCTGTGCAGGCTAGATGGTTAACATGTGGGACTGGCTAAGCCCAGCATGCCGTAAGGCAAAAGCAAGGATTCGCTCTCAGAGTTGTTGGTTGCTGTGTGCTGGGAACTGGTGACGACACAAGGACACATTTTTAAACATCTGTGTTCAAGGTCAGATCATGGGGTCTGCTCAGGTGGGCTCAGAACTGAGTGTGCCTCAAAGCAACTTTCTTTTAATATTAGTGTGGCAATCGAAGACTAGACAAAATTCACCAGACTTTGAAACAGAGACTTGATACAAATAATTAGAGAGGTAAAAGCTCTAAGTTTCTGGTGAGAGTGTTTTTATTTGACTACTAATGAGTGGCCTGCGCTTCTGTTTGAAACCTGAGAGCCACTCCCTGGTCTCTGATTGGGTGTCCTGGACCACTCGCTTCGATGACCCTCAACAGAGAGAACAGAATCCTCTCTTCACCTTTATATTCAGTGAGGAAGCTACAGCCGTAGGTCAATACGAAGCAGAGCTATCACCTAGAAGAGGTTAAGATGGGTGGGGAGGAGCTAGAGATGGGAGGGGCTTGGGGACAGGCCAGGGGCTGGTGGTCCTTGTCACTGCGTGGGCCCCCACCCACCCACCTTGGAGTGCAGTTCTTGGCGCCACCCTCTAACCATGTGTGCAAACTGGGCATCTCAGCATGCTGGGGGAAGGGCAGCAGCATGGCCTGCTCACCGGTCTCCTTCATCCTGCCATGGCTGTCCCGTGCCCTGCCCTCTGGATACTCTGAATGTGTGCAGGCCTCCATCAGACTTGGCCTCCATGTGCCTGTGCATCTGGCCTGCTGTTCCTCTGGCCTAAGTCTTGCCTCCATCGCCTCAGACTGCCCCCTCCCAGCCTGCAAACTCGCTACCCCCGGTGAGAGTCTCCATCCCACCTTCCAACAGCGCTGTGCTCACGGCTCACACTTGGTCACTGTGTTGTAGAGTCTGTCACCCTCCCCTCTTTCCTGCGAATTGTCTGAGGATAGGGACTGTCTCAGTGATTCTCCAGGAGGACTCAGAGAACCCAGGGTTCCATCACACTTGTGGCTGTGGCTTTTTACAGCGAAAGGATGCAGGGTGCTCTCAGTGAGGAGAGAAGGTGCGTGGGGGACACAGGCGCGGGCTTCCAGGGTCCTCTCCTGGTGCAGTCACTCGGATGTGCTTCATTTCCCTGCAGTGAGTGTGACGGCACGTGAAACATCTTCCACCAGGACAGCTGCTTAGAGGCTCCGTGTCCAGGGTTTTTATTGGGAGCTGGTCACACAGTCACCCTCTGCTCAGCAGACCTCAAGATTCCAGACTCCCAGGAGGAAAGCAGGTATTCTGCATCAGCCGCATTGCTTGCACAAACTGCCTCTCTTAGCAGGGAATGGTGGGAACCCTTCGGAAACCCAGCTTCCCAGATGCCTGCCCAGGGCCACCCTTGCAGGCCTTCAAGTGGGTTTCAGCTCCAGGCCTGTGGCGTGACTTGCTTTCTGCGTGGGCATCACATGGGTTTATTTTAGTAGCACCCAGGTGGAGCTGAGTGCACGTCACAGGACCATAGCTATGGACTAAACAAGCAGGAGACCCAGTTTCATAGAAGCCCATGTCAGGGCTGCCTGCTGGCCCACCTGTGGGGAGTACCAGCGATGAACCTTTAGGAAGCAGGAGCCGGCTGTGGGGGCAGGGAGTGGAGGACAGTGGCAGTGAGGGGCCATCACTAAGGTGGAAGCAGCAGGGCTTGCACTGGGATGTACAGCAGGAGAGGGCATGGAGCTCCACGTGGGGGAAGCATCGGTGGATGAGTCTGGATGTGGCTGTGGTCGGGGAACACAGCTGAGAAAGGGGCTCTGGGGAACGCTTCGGGACCATGCAGAGCGTCTTCCCTTTTTCACATGAAGACGCTCCGGTGGAACGGGTCGCCCTCCCGGAAGTCACTCAGCAAGCGTGCGAGAACGTCCTCTAGCTCCCATGCTGCAGGAGAGGGTGCTGGCAGGGCACGCAGGTCCACTTCCCGCCTCCCTGGGTCATGGAACCCCAAATGCGAGCTGAGCTGTCCCTGGTAAAAGCTGCATCTCCCAGCCTCTGCAGTAGTGGCTATCGACCACGTGCCTACTTTCTAGCTCCTAAGATCAAACCTGGACAGCTCCGCAAAGGCATGCTGTGTGCTCTTCTTCATCCCTCGGCCTGCCTACAATCCAGAAAGGCACGGGGAGCGCAGCGTGACAGACGCTATCACAGGCTGTGTGTGAGGTATCCCTTGAGGGAGCAGCCTGGTCTGACTCAGCCCGAGCACCTCCCTGGCCCTCCTGCTCTGCGCTCCTTCCTGTGAGGAGACATAAGCTCTTGTTGGGTTGAAGTCACTCGTCCCTTAGGGTTTTGCTTTTGTGACTTCCGGTTAAACCTACTCCCAGGTAATACTTAGATCCAGCGCTGTTCCCATCATTCCAAATGTGCCCGTGAAGGGAACGCGTGACGGGAGGGAGACTCCAGGCTCTCCGTGGAAACGAGGAATGAAAGCTGAATTCAACTCAGTCGCTCCAGGCCAAGCTCACCTTCAGTCCTCCCTAAAGTGAAAATGGGGTATAAGCCTGTGTGTGTCTGTTTACGCCTGCCCAGAATGCGGCACATGTATGAACAGGTCCGCTCCCGTCCAAATCAAAAGGGAAAATATATGGATTGACGGGGGATTATTTAAGGGCCCATTCTCTGCAGAATGTTGTGTATAGTGCAGTTCAGGCCTCTCTGAGACTGGACATTTTTAAAGATAACTGTGTTTGTGGGAGGACGGGCCTCTGCCCCCACCTTTTCACTGAAAGAGAATGACTTCTTTTTTCTTTAAACACTGGGACTGCTGTCATGCTAATCAGGCAGGGAGCGTTTCCAATTCAATTTTACCTGGGTCTGGTCAGCTGAGTTCCCCTTTGTTGGCCATCCTCTGGGGACTTCCCTTGTCTTTTAAACTGTAATTTACTTGGAGCTGCCGTCAATTTCCTCTGCTCATTACATTTGCGGCGATATCACAGATACGCAATCTGTGGATGCTCCTGGAGCTGGAGGGGAACGGCCACGTGAACCCAGAGCGAAGGCAGAGTGGGCCTGGCCCTCGGCCGCCCCGGAATTCGCCACCCTGGCCACGTGCTCTGCGGACTGTCCACACTCCCTGGCCTCAGGCTTGGTTTGCCTTGGAAGAGAAGCTTCTGCTCTGCAGAGGCCTGTCAAGGGCACCTGGCTTCTTATCAATTAGTGATTCCCACGAGGTGGATTGGCCCCCAAGCTGGCCTGGGCCGGCGTTCACTCTGACCCAGCCCAGGAGGAAGGAGATTCAGCCATTTTAAGGGCTTTATGATTAATTTTGAGTGTAGTCACCAGCAGCTGTGGATGAGGCTGACGGAGTGGGTGCCCTCGTGACGCCCCCACAGCAGGAAGTGGGCCCCGAGCAGTTGTGTGGTGGGAAACAAGGAAGCCCCTCCCCCATTGCTGGGGCCAGTTCAGGTGCTGAGCTGCTGCATGTAGTCAGGGTGGGTGGAGAAAGACATCCAGCCAGGCGTCCTCCAAGCTCGCTTTCCGTCTGTCCCAGGGAAACAGGCTCTTTGGATCAGCCCCTGGGGGTATTTGATTCTGTGACGCACAATGGTCAGTCAGTCACGGTGGGCTCCACACACGTCTTCCTCCCTGGATGGCTGACAGTGAGGGCATGGGAGATAGAAGACACAGACAGAGAAGCAGAGATAGGGAGAGACACAGACAGAGAGACGGAGAAGAGATAGGGAGAAGCAGAGACAGGAAGAGACAGAGATAGAGAGAAGCAGAGACAATAGAAGGAGACAGAGAGACAGAGACAGGGGAACAGTGATAGACAGAGACAGAGAGGAACACAGACAGAGACAGAAATAGAGACAGAGGTAGAAACAGAGAAAAACAGAGACAGACAGAGACAGAGGGACAGAGCCAGAGACAGAGGGACAGAGACAGAGAGAAACAGAGACAGTGATAGAAAGACAGAGACAGAGGGACAGAGGCAGAGACAGACAGAGACAGAGACACACAGAGACATAGACAGACTAAAACAAAGGGACAGAGAGAGAGACAGAGACAGAGAGACAGACACAGAGAGAGACAGAGACAGCTTGCCGCGTGACCTGGAGCAGCTGCCTCTGTATCCGAACAGTGTGTGTGTGGCCTGTCAATCTCTAGAGCATTCCCCGACCGGCGGTGCCTGTCCTCAGACCATGGTGTTTCCCCGTGCTCCTCCCCTGGACATCCTGCAGCGGGTTAAACACATCCTGTAGCAGATCACTTCAGTGCAGACTCAGCTGGGCCTTGGTTTCTCCACCTGTGAAATGGGGGTGAGGGTGCCCCCATGGAGGGGTGCATCAGTCCTTGGTGCTGGGAGAACGGTGACACGAGGCCACTGGAAACAGCTTCTAGCACGGGAGCCCGGGAAGCAGCTGTTGCCCCAAGCTCCGTCCTCTGCATGCCCCGTGTGACCCTGTGGGAGGCGTCACTGTGCGCCCGGAGGCCCTGCACCCTCCACATTCTGAGCTCCAGGCACCGGGTGGCTTCCTGCAGGGAGGGTGGCGCACTTCCTTCCCGTCACCCACAGTCTGGAGCCCCCGCCCTCCTCTCCCTTCTCAGCCTCTCTTCTCTTTCTTCCACACGGCTGCTCTCCATTCTTTTTTCCTTTCTCTCCTGCTCTAGCTCTCCAGGCATCCTAGAATTACTGAGTGTTTAATGGTGAGACGGGGTCATTGCACTGGCAAGCAGCACCTCCAAACTTCATATGTCCCGAAAGTACCCTGACATCCAGCCCTGTTCTCGGGGGCTTCATACACCCCAAAAGTTCCCTGACATCCGGCCCTGTTCTCAGAGGCTTCATATACCCTGAAAGTACCCTGACATATGGCCCTGTTCTCAGGTGCAGATGCATTGCCCTCAAGTATTTCTGAGGTGCTCCTGAAGATAATGCTGTTACATTCTTCTCAGGGTCAAATAATAGAGTTGTCAATTTGCCCATTCACTGCTGCCAGATGCCTGCAAATGGATGGGATCAATCCTTCATGTTAACTGTGCACCTGGGGCTCACCCCATTAGAGAGGCAGGCTGAGCCTGGCATGGACCTGATCCTGCCCTGGGCCCCCGTTGAGCCACTTCCCTCAGCCGTAGGGCCTGGACACTCACATCTTGTCACAACCATTGCTGATGGGTTTCCTCCCGACTTCAGAGCTTTCGGGGAGGATGAAGCCCCTGGGGTCTGGCATTTCATTCCTTCTTGTCCCTTGTGGCAAAGGATACGCAGGCTGGGTGAGGCTGATACTATTTTCTTGGTCTGAGGACATCCTCTCAATAAGTATACCTGTGGATTTTTGCCTGAGGGTAGGTTTTCTAAATGCTTACGCGCCCAGCTCAGTCGACACTCAGCCAGCCAGGTGGGTGAGCTGGTGACTTTGTTGTCATGTGCTTATGGCCATCGGTGGCTGAGTTTCCCTCCCTCCAACCTGGAACTCTGAAGCTGAAGTGTCTCTGCCTGGCATTTTCCTGCCTGGGCAGCGTGTAGGAGGCGCTTCCTAGAACAGGTTGGCAGAAGGGCTGGGAAACAAGAGTGGCTTGGCCAACCGTGGACCAGAGAAAGCTCCATTTCCCGTGGCAGGGCTTGATGCTGTGTAGGGTCTCTGGAATGGTGGAGAGGGCATGAGTCTGTGAGCAGAAGGTGGGGGGCTTCCAGCTTTGCTCTCCATGGCTGTGTGAGCCTGCAGGGGCACTACCTTCTCTGGACCTCCATTCTTCACATGGAAAACGAACATTGTGACATCAGATGAAGTGAGGAATGTGGAGGCACGTGGCACTGCTCTGAAAGCAATCCAGGGCTAGCTCTTCTTATGCTTAGAACACACAGTGCCTTAATAGCGCACTGAATATTTAGTGCAGCATGTTAACTGGACCTGAGTATTACTTATTTTGTGAGGAAACTGTGCCCAAGGCTTAGTCGAAATTCAGGCTGTGAAGCCACCATCCAAGTTAGAAGACAGCCAGATACTCAGGGTTCCATCCAAGTCCTACCTAATCAGGCAGGTAAATAGATGGCAGGGAATCACGCTTATTTTATCAGCATGTTGGCGGGGAGCGTGCCACATCACGGCAGCTGCTAATGAATCGTCTGTCTTCACCCAGGACACCACAGTGGTCCTTTGATTTGCTGCCAGTCAGCAAGGAGTGGTCTGCGAGCATCTTTCAAAATATTTAAAACATTTCAGACCAGCTGGAAAGGCGAGGAGATGGTCCCTTTGGGAATCCACTCCTTGCGCAAACGCTTCCTTCTGTGCATGCTCAGACGGACCCCCCTGGAACAGATCCAGGCTCAGTTTCAGCCTCCGCTGGTCCCACTGCTCACATTCATGGAACCACTCCTGAGCAGTATTGACTAGGTTTTCTTCCAGAGTTGTTAGGATGTTAAGCCCCATGTTTAAATCTTTAACCCATTTAGAGTTAATTTTTGTATAAGGTATACGGAAGGGATCCAGTTTGAGCTTTTTGCATATGGCATAGGCAAGGACTTCATGACTAAAACACCAAAAGCAATGGCAACAAGAGCCAAAATAGACAAATGGGATCTAATTAAACTTGAGAGCTTCTGCACAGCAAAAGAAAATATCAATAGAGTGAACAGGCAACCAACAGAATGGGAAAAAATTTTTGCAACCTACCCATCTGACAAAGGGCTACTATCCAGAATCTACAGAGAAGTTAAACAAATTCCCAAGAAAAAAACAAACGACCCCATCAAAAAGTGGACAAAGGATATGAACAGACACTTTTCAAAAGGAGACATTTATGAGGCCAACAAAAATGAAAAAATGCTCATTATCACTGGTCAGTAGAGAAATGCAAATCAAAACCCCATTGAGATACCATCTCACGCCAGTTAGAATGGCGATCATTAAAAAATCTGGAGACAACAGATGCTGGAGAGGATGTGGAGAAATAGGAACGCTTTTACACTGTTGGTGGGAGTGTAAGTTAATTCAACTATTGTGGAAGACAGTGTGGCAATTCCTCAAGGATTTAGAAATAGAAATACCATTTGACCCAGCAATCCCATTACTGGGTATATACCCAAAGGATTACAAATCGTTCTGTTATAAAGACACATGCACATGTATGTTCACTGCATCACTGTTTACAATAGCAAAGACCTGGAACCAACACAAATGCCCATCAATGATATACTGGATAAAGAAATTGTGGCACATATATACTATGGAATACTATGCAGCCATAAAAAAGGATGAGTTCATGTCCTTTGCAGGGACATGGATGAAACTGGAAACCATCATTCTCAGCAAACTGACACAAGAACAGAAAAGCAAACACCTCATGTTCTCAGTCATAAGTGGGTGTTGAACAATAAGAACACAAAGACACACAGGGAGGGGAACATCACACACCAGGGCCTGAGGGGGTGGGGGGCTGGGGGAGGAATAGCAGGGGTGGGGGGATTGGGGGGATAGCATTAGGAGAAATACCTAAGGCAGATGATGGGGCGATGGATGCAGCAAACCACCACCATGGCACGTGTATATCTATGGAACAAACCTGCACGAACTGCACATGTACCCCAGAACCTAAAGTATAAGTAAAGCAAAAAAGAACGTAGAGCCCATCTGCGTCCCTGGCCGGGACCTGGCCACACAGCAGGGACGGTGTCCTATGACTCTGTACATCCATGGGGGACGTGGCGTGGTGTGCAGCCAGTGCCAGAGAGGACAAGCTTAGAGGTCAGAAGCAGCCCGAAGGTCACAGCACGACTATGCAGCAGTGAGGGCGACGGGGCAGGCATGGCCTTCGGAGGGCTTGGGGGAGGCGGGGGAGGCCTGTTCCTGGCTGATGTGGAATGGACTTCCTAGTGGAGAGACGGCCTCCCAGGGGTTGGGAGTAAAGGTGGCATGTCTGGGGACACAGGTGAGTTCTGAGGCGCGGAACAAACAGGAGCTACGTGAGTGCCAGGCAGGGCCGGGCAGGTGGATGGCAACTCTGTGGCAAGGTTGGCGGGCTGGGAGGAAGCCCAGCAGGCATCAGCCAGGAGGGCAGGAGGCAGGAGGACCTGCAGGTGACTCTCAGGCATCCAAATCCAGTTTCCAGGAACATGGCTCCAGTGATGGTGGCACATGGGGAGGGGCTCAGGGGGAGTGTCGGGAGCCAGGAGCGCAGCCCTGGAAGCCATTGCCGTAATTGACTGAGATGCAGGAGCAGGGCTTTATGCTGCAGGGTGCAGGAGGTTAATACAAGGGGCCGGGGGTCGGGGAGAAAGAGGCAAAGAGAGCATGACAGAGGTGACAAGGAGGCCTCCGCCTCCCTCATGTCTCCCACGTTCTGCGCTTCCTCAGCCACGTTGGCAGGTGGGGTGCTGCTGAGCCTCCTCAGGTGGAAAGGGTTTGAGAATCTCCTGGAGGAAGCCTGGGCAGATCAGGAAAGGACCCTTCCCCGTGTGCAAACATCTTAGAAATGCGAATGGAGGATGAGGGCATTGGCACGGCCCCAAGAAACGCGTTCTGCTTACATGAAGTACGGGGGGACCTGAATTACTGATGGCCTGATGCTCTCGTGTGTCAACAGGCAAATGCAGAAAGAGGACATTCATTTGGCAGAGCCCAAGCCTGAACATCCCAGGTTAGCGGGAATGTGATTAATATGTTTGGGGATAGCCTTAACTATTCATGGCATGCTGGGCGTGGTGGCTCACGCCTGCCAGCGCTTTGGAAGGCTGAGGCAGGGGGATCACCTGAGGTCAGGAGTTCAAGACTAGGCTTGGCAACATGGTGAAACCCCATCTTTACTAAAAATACAAAAATTAGCTGAGTGAGGTGGCCTGTGCCTGTAATACCAGCTACCTGGGAGGCTGAGGCAGGAGAATTGCTTGAACCCAGGGGGCAGAGGTTGCAGTGAGCCTAGATCGTGCCATTGCACTCCAGTCTGGTGATAGAGTGAGACTCCGTCTCAAAAAACAAAAACAAAAACACAACAAAAATTAGCTGGGCAAGGTGGCGTGGGCCTGTAATCCCAGCTACTCAAGAGGCTGAGGCGGGAGAACCACTGGAACCCCAGAGGCAGATGTTGCAATGAGCCGAGATCTCACCATTGCACTCCAGCCTGGGTGACAGAGTGAGACTCCATCTTAAAAAAATAAAGATAAAAGAATTCATGGCCAGTGGAAATGGAGTCATCTTTATAAGGCATTATTAACACCATTAGCATGAAGTTAATGATTTATAAATTATCAGGCCGTGGCATTCCGGTTGATGTCTTTTTGTGAAGGGCTCCTCCTGCGTTTCCATGTTTGACTCCTTGCTGATAGTTTAAAAGAAACTCTAGGCTTTTCAGTGCAATAAGTCTAGATGTACAAGTGCAGGTGAGTGCACTTCTCATCAGAAAGTCACAATTCCAGCACTGAGCAGATGCTGAGATGCTAGGGAGGGACACGCTCCCGTCCTGCCCACCAGACGGGCAACACCTGCCTTATCTGGAAACCTTCCTTTTTGCACCAAAATTGCCAATAGTGTCAAGTCACATCATCTAAGCCACATCCATTTTTGGGAAAGAAATCTGGAAACAATGAAAGCAAACGGGCATCACATTCACAGGATGTTTATCCTGGTATCACAGACAGGCTTTCCTGCTTGTCAACATAAAAGTGAAACTCATCATGGGGAAAGAAAGATTCCTTGTGAGTCTGAGGTTTCATCTTTCTCCTGGGAAAAGCCCTGCCTCTCTTTGATTACAGACATGCTAGGATGTCTGCAAAGGCTCTTTTAATTTGAATGTGGTTCAAATGTTGATCATTTCCATGAACTTCCATTTGTAACCATTTGAAAACAATGACTGTTCTATTATTTTGAGTTTATTTGATAACTGAATTATGTTTAAAGTAAAATCTATTTTGGGCACTTGCAGAGATCAGATAGTATATAATGGTAATGAAACGAATGCAAAAGGCTGAGTAGGCCAGTGTTCACTGTTACTTACGGTATCTTTATATACTTACCTTGGCAGTCTCCTAGGGAGAATGAATTTCTGGCCTCAACACTGTCTCCAGAGCAAAATCATGTTGTGCTGGGGTCAGACAAATTTGAACTCGAATTGAAAATTTAAAAGTCAGGGGTCTCAATCATTAACTGTGGCTCCCCACATACCGTCTACTCGGGTTTCTTCTTTCGTGAGTCTCACCAACCATGACACATGCCGACCAGGACCTTTGTGGCCACGGACACTCCATCAGCTCTGCCAGGGCCATGACTGCTGGCTGCTGAGCCAAGTACTGCGGGTGGAGAGACGCCTTTGCCTCTGCGGCGGCCACATCTTCTGCACGGGAGAAGGCCTGCCTCCCAGGAAAAACTGCACTGAAGACCGGCTCTTCTATTTTAATAATATAATTAGTAACAATCCATTTAGTAACCATGCATTTATTACGTTCTCTTCTCATTCCGAGAAAGTTCTGAAGAAGCTGGCTTGTCACTCCAGGGGATGACTTTCTTCTCTTTGCCGTGATAGTTTGGCAGAACATTTGAGATCAGTCCTGTTTTCTCCTCCCATTTTCTAATCCACGGCTCAGAAGGGAGCACAGGACCTGAGAGAGAAGGTGTGTGCTCATGCGTGCTTGACTTCAGCGCTCCTCCTCCTCCAGCTGCCTCTCCTCCCACCAGCCTGCAACCTGGGAGAAAAGGTTCTGGCAGCCAGACTCCATCGGCATTCTCTATAAATCGGAGGCCTTATTCATTGGGCCTCTTTAGAGCTGGAGAACCAGACACGGCCTTGTAATAGTGACTTGAGCTCAGGAATCATCCTTGCTGCATCCTCCTGAGTGTGGCTACTTCCCCAGGCAAGTGAAAACCATGGCAGTGGGCATGATGGCCGTGGCCAAGGTCACTCAGCAAGTCCCCTTGGACCTCTGGATGCCCTGACTTCCTGCAGCACTCTGAGACACCCTTCACAGCCCATCTGGTGCTCCCACATGGGGGCTGATGGAGACAGCGGAGAACTGAGGAAGGCCGGACCCAGGACTCGGCTGTTGCACTGAGGTGTCTCCACCAACATGTGATGACGTGCAGTGGGGCCACAGCCTTACAACGGAAACACCACAATGGAGGGGAGGTTGTCAAGGGCCGGGGGATCCTTGGGAATCCATTCAGAGAGTGGTGTGGTCATTGTGTGGGCCTTTTAGAATCTCGTTTTGGAAAGGCAGCTTCGTGGGAATTTATTTCCCCAGCACAACATTAGGCCCCTGGAGCCAACATTTCGTTTGTAGGGTTGCTAATTTTGCTACCCTCTTTGGATGCTGTTGAAGTCACCTGTTGGCCCCTGGAATTTGGGTTTGTGTGGGAGTTCAGCTGGTAGCATTCCTTCTTTTCTACACAAGGAAAAGCAAGAATAATCTTTATCATGACTATAGGTTTCATTATTCCTCGCCTAAGTGGAGGCAGATGTGACATCCCAGATGGGTGCTAATTTGAACATCCGGAACATGGGTTTCACAGAGAAGAATTCCTGGCAGCATCTGAGGAGCACTCAAATTCCTCCACCCTTTTCAAAAATCCCCTCAAAAGACTGTCACAGTGGCTTGTGTGTCACCAAATCAAACTAACTCCTTTAGATTAAGATTCATAACTCCATGTGATTTGGGTAAAAAGATGAATAACAGAGCCACTAGAGAGAGCAGCGGTGCCTGACAGTGAAGAGCTTTGTTAGGGTGTCTGAGGCGGCAGGTGTCATTGAAGCATCTCTGGTAACTTTTAGGGAAAGCCATGACCCTTGGACCCCACTATGTGGATTGCTGGTGACTCGTCACATGGATACACTGTATTTATGTTGTTTACAGTCTTTACCTCTACCTACCATTTATGCCCAGTCATGTAATAGCCAATGACGGAGGTCTGTCCTTATACAACATTCTGTGTTCCCTGGAGTTAAGAATTCTTTTGTTCCATGTGCTTAAGTTCCTGCATATTTTTTATGAATTTGTCCTTAAAGTCTTATAATTTAAACACAAAATATTAGATCAACTAGCCCTTTCATCCCTTCTCGGTGATGCCGCTGCGTCGTCCTGGACCGACGCTGTCCCTTCTGGACCTGCCCTGTCACCGTGGATGCCGCTTCCCTGAGCGTCCTGGGAAGGCTGAGCCACCCCATGCCCTCATTTCCTTGGTCCACCTTTGTTCAGGCGATGGGACTGAGGCTGTAGGTGTCACTGGAAGCAGGTCTCATAACTTTTAGATAAAAGCAAGTGGACCCCGTCTCACCCACTCATGGTTTTGCCTGCCTTTCAGTGAATTAGATCCTTCACTAACTTTCTGAAGAAGGTGTGTGTGGAAAGTGGCAATTTAAATCATGATCTTACTTCCTACTTTCATACAGAGTTGGGGGTTTGGCTGAGGATAGGCAGCTAAACCAGGAATAGTATCCCTTGGGTGCTGAAGGTGTGGTCCTGGCTGCTGAGGCTCAGGTGGGGTGATGTGACGCCATTGTCACTCCTGGGCCTTTGCGATGGAGTCTTCCTCTCACCACTTTGTTTGGAAGCTTCTGAAAAGGGATTTCTCTTGCTCTGAGTACCTAGGAGCTGTAAAACTCTGGTCTTTCTTATTTCTGTTATTTATGTGTAGGTGAACGTTGGCAGCTGAAGCACTCACATTCTTCAGTCTGGAAAATTTTCCTGGATTCTTTTATAAATTCCTTATCAATATTTTCTGTTTTCATTCTCTCTGGAACTTGTTCTAATTAAATAGTGTCTCTCTTGTATAGAGCTTTTCATTTTTAAAATTTTGACTCTGTTTTCCATCTTGTTGACTTTTGCTCTAATTTCTGTATAATAGGATAATATTTTTTCTATTAAATTTTAATTTCAGTCATTATATTTATTTCTAAGAACTCATTTTTTTAAATGTGACTTTTAGGTATTCTTGTTACCAAGGTACAGCATCTTCTCCGACATTACTAATGATTTGTTATTTTAAAATTTACTTAAATTTTTTTCTGATCTCTGCTTAAATTTCTTTCTGCTGTTTATTCATGTTTTTGTGTGTTTGTTTTGGCCTCTGTCTTTCTTACTAGCAACATTTCCTCAAATTCCTGGTGCGTTTTGACTACCAGGCATGTTTAAGGGTGAGAGGCATCAAATGGCCGTGCCGGGGGTGCTCTGAAGAGCTGGTGAGAACTGACTGCTAGGTTTCCAGGACTTTTATGAGTCCCTTGTTGTACACAGTTATTATTAAAAATTTTCTAAATGCACACTTAACTGATATGAAAAACACAGGCAATACATTCTTAAAACTTACAGCTAGTGTTTTGTGCCTCACTTTACCCCGTCCGTGCTCCTGGGGTGATTAGGTATGTTATGTGGCACCTCTGCTGCCTAACAGAGTGCCCTTACTCCCATCCCCTCCCCTCCCCTCTCCTCCCCTCCCCTTTCCTCTGCATTTAAGAATGTCACAGTGCTAGCTTGAAATCAGCCAGGCTGGGAGTATTTGCACCCTGGAAATTGTCAGACACTGCTCCATAGGGCTCTCTGACCCTCTGTCCCCCGTTGCAGAAACGTTTACTAGAATGTGGCTTCAGTAACCCTCTTCTTTAAGTGAGAATTGGCACTCACTTATCAATAAGATATCATTTCTAGTTGTTCTCCAAATGTAGAAATGGATTTGCATGGATCAATCCCATGACCTCAGCTTCAGCCAGTGCTCCGGAGACTGAAAAGAAACACTCCCTCTTCGTCAGACTTTCACACCCAGAGGCAGCAATTCTCTCCCTCATTGAAACTCACTTTCCTCCAGTGTTTGGTCTAAACAAAGGCCAAACTGTGGGCTAATGGTCCTTCTGCATTTCACACAATGATTTTATAAAAACATTCACGTTATGATTTTGAAATGGCTGCTTGCCAAAGAAGAAGGCTGTTTCAATTGAGCTTCGACTTCTCGGTGGGAATGTCGGATTTTAGCTCTTTGGTATGCACAAGAAACTATAGCTTCTGTAGGGTGTCTGTCAATGTCTTCTATTCTTCTGTTTGGAAATATTTATAATAGTAATTAATACCATATCCGGTAAAAAATGTTTAATATTTGCTATACAAGGAACTATAGCTATGAATACCCATTGCAAGATGACGTTTTAAAGCATCAGAAGGAATCTATAGTTGAGACACAAGACATTTTTGATTACATTTTGATTTTCTTAAAAAGTTAAAATAAAAATTAAATCATATACATATATCAACTATAACAAAACTAATATTTTCTAAGCTCAATATTTTAGTCTGAAAATTATGACACTGTGAATAGGAAAAAATATAAGCAGCAGAATAAGACAATCATGAAGAAATGAGATAATAGTCTTCAGATGAAACAATTAAATATGAATTATGACATAATTACAGACCCCCCGATGGGTAAAGAAGAAAGCTACTGATGATATAATAGTGTTGTGTGTAATGTTGACTGCTGTTTAGGCTAAAGAGATATTTATTCCATTGCAAATTCTTCTATTTTGTTGTTTTTAAACTTTCTTAAAATGTTTCTTTAGACTGGAGATTCTGTGCTTCAATTAAGTCAAAAGTAACAATATTGAAAAAAGTTTAATAAAAGTTCCAATGGATCTCTACACCAGAAGGCCATTCCCTTCAGTGCCCTACTTCTAGACATGGAGATGTAGAATTCCTTACATGTTAGTTAATTTGGCCATCATATCAAAATATCAACAAACTTCCAATCATCAAGAATGCATTTTCTAAGCAGTATGTATAAAAATTATTTCAAAATTGAAAAAATTAAGTAGACCATATCAACATGTGCAGGGCTAGTACAACGATTTAAAAAACACTTTTTGTGTTTTTTAAAATTCCCATTCATTCAGTAGTAGATACCATTACTGTATTAGTTTGTTCTCACATTGTTATAAAGAACTACCTGAAACTGGGTAATTTATAAAGAAAAGAGGTTTAATTGACTTCACAGTTCCACAGGTGAATAGGAAACGTGGCTGGGGAGGCCTCAGGAAACTTACAATCATGGTGGAAGGCAAAGGGGAAGCAGGTACGTTTTTCACATGGCGGGAGCAGGAGGAAGAGAGTGAAGGGGGAGGTGTCACACACTTTTAAACAACCAGATCTCGTAAGAACACACTCACTACCACCAGAACAGCAAGGGAAATCTACCCCATGACCCCATCAGCTCTCACCAGGCCCCTCCTCTAACATTGGGAATTATAATTCAAGATGAGGTTTCAGTGGGGACAGAAATCCAAACCATATCAATTACCCAGGCAATGAAATCACAAATTTAAATGGAAAGCTTAGTTTGTGAAGTTATGTAGATGGAAGCTAAGGGAAGAATCTGGAATGTGTGCACATAAACATATACACATATATATGTTAACATATAAATACACAACATATATATACAGAGATAAACATACAGGAGTATGCATACACACAAACATATGCATAGAAGCACACCCACATTCATACAGAGACAGCAGGGCAGGAAACTTGGTGTGCCTCGGAGCTGTGCCACCACACACATTTTATCACAACAACTTTGACCTCCAACACACAACAACGCAATTAGTTTTACAGCCTTTCAAGGTGATGCTTTGATTAAAATCTGGTATACCATATTATTATAAGGCATTATCTGCACAGATGCTGTTGCTAAAATTATTGTGAATGCTCCTGTTAATAAATTTGTCTAACAACTGTACTCTTTGTTAACTTCAAAAGATTAAGGGTAAAAATGTATATGATGGCTGATTATGGGTCTTTCACTTGTAAATGTACACGATCTCTTTTAAAATAAAACTTAGTTTCTTATATTAAATGTAATTCGTGGTTATTATAAAAGTGTGGCAACTATGTAAGAGTGCGTCTTGGCAGCAGCACTGGCCCTTGGTGAGGGTGGGCGCGGCTGCAGCGTTCAGCTGGAGTAAGGGTCGTTTCTCTTTCTGTGATTGTTACTCTGCAGTGCTGAGATGCTCACATAATACACTTTGGTGTCCTGATTTCTTCTTATAGCATTATGGAATGAGCACTTTCCAGCAGGCATTTCCCATGTCACTAAAGCGCTTGGTCCACAATGTTTCAGTGACTGAGATCTTTCTAGATGCAGCTTCAGTGGAATTCCCTTATCCCAGCTTTATGACTAGGTACTCAGTTGCTTAACGTAGTTTGTGGTATTATAATCATCTTACAGGGAACCTCTTTGAATCAAGGATTATTTTCTAAGAGTGGATCTTCAGAAGTGAAGCTGCTGTGACAGGAGGTATGAACACATTCAAGGATCCTAATACTTTACCAAATTGCTTTCCCAAGCAGCAAAGTCTGATGTGTGCCTTGGCCGGCCCCGCGTGCATGCGCCCTTCCTGCTCTCGTGGGTGTCCAGCTGCTTCAGCCCCAGTGTTCGCGTGCAAGGGCAAGCCTCAGTTTTTCCTAACACAGGTTTGTTCGTGGGTGAGGTGTGGGGAGGGCACTTTCCTCTGTTAGGGTGATAGTACCACTTTCAACCTCCCATAAATCTAGGTGCAATTTTTCTCAGCCTGCTGTGTTCTGTGCCCAGTGAAAGCTGATGCCCCCCTGGGTGCTTACTCTCTTGTATTGTGTCTGGTTTTCAACTCATGCTTCTACTACATTCATTCAGTTTTTGGATTATTTTTTCCCTATTGATTTGGTTTGGCTCAGCATTCTCACCCAAATCTCTACTGGAATTGTAATCCCCAGTGTTGGAGGAGGGGCTTGGTGGAAGCTGTTGGGATCACGGGGGCAGATTCCCCTTGCTGTTCTCATGATAGTGAGCAAGTTCTTAGAGATCTGGTGGTTTAAAAGTGTGTGGCCCCTCCCCCTTCTCTCTCTTCCCCCTGCTCTGGCCATGTGAACACATACCTGCTCCCTCTTCACCTTCTGCCATGAGTGTAAATTTCCTGAGACTCTCAGCCGTGCTTCCTGTACAGGCTGTGGAACTGTGAGTCAATGAAACCTCTTTTCTTTATAAATTGCTCAGTCTCAGGTAGTTCTTTATGGCAATGTGAAAACGACTAACACACCTATCAGCCTTTATTCCATTGCACATTGACCCAGCTATGAAACTCAAGCCTTTCTTAGACTTTTAAAAACAAACAAAATGAACCCAATCCTCTCCTCTTAGTAAGAAAATACCAGACAGGAGGTCTCTAATGGCTCTGGGGCTGGCTCAGCAGGGCCTCCCCCTGAAGCCAGGCACTGCCCCTGGAAGGCTTCGGGGTAGCCCTCAGCTCCCGAAGGCTCTTGTCTCAGTCCTCCTCCCCTGGAATCCTCTCCTCCTGGGGCCCTCCGTAGACTCTCATTTCCTCTCCTATTCCACGAGGCATATTTATTCTGCTTTCATTTCATTTATTTATTTAGCATGTTTTATTTTGATTTCATTGTTTCATAAAATAAATAATAGGCCTTCATGGAGGGTTTTTTAGGCAAAGTGTAAGCAGATGCTGGGGCAGAGTGTGGTGTGGGGAGTGGGTCTGAGGAACCGAGGCTCCTGAAGGAGTGCAGGCGCTAGGTCTCCGGCCCTGGGCTTGGAAGTGAGAAGGACACTTGCTTAAGGACCAGGCAACCCGGTGAAGGCAGAGGGAGAATTCATAAACCCAGCGAGACTGAGCGCCTTGGGGTCTCAGGACTGCGGTCCTGTCTACACTGAACGATGAGACTCTGGGCCTCCTGAAGGCAGTGACTGCAGTCCTGTCTACACTGGACAATGAGACTCTGGCTTCCAGAAGGCACTGACTGCAGTCCTGTCTACACTGGATGATGGGACTCTGGGCCTGTGGAAGGGGGTGACTGCGGCCCTGTCTACACTGGATGATGGGACTCTAGGCCTCCAGAAGGCAGCGTTAGGTCCTGGTTGTGATGCATGGGCTGATCAGATCCCATTGCCTTGCTGTGTCTCTGCATTTTGTGAGACACGAACTGAGAGGTTCAGTGGGGTTACGACGCAGGGGACAGCACACTCCACAGGAGCGCCGCTCATAATGGCTTATGATGATGGAGCTGGCTCCTTTTTATGTAATTGCAGTCCTCACTTACTCATTATTTTTGACTTAGCCAGATCTATACTTCAAATAGATGTAGGACACAATATGTGAATATTGTGTATGTATAATGCGTGCATGTGTATCCACCCACATTCAATACCTATGCAGATAATACCTTATAATAATGTGGTATACCAGATTTTAATCAAAGCATCCCTTTGTCAGGGTGCAAAACTAATTGTGTTGTGTGTTGGAGGTCAAAGTTGCTATAATAAAACATCCATCTTGGAGCTTTTTAGAGGAACCTGTTTAAAAAGGTTAAAGTGGGTAATTATCACACCCTAATTTACAACTACTTGGCAATAAGAGTTGCTTTTCAATGAACCATTCATTCATGATTCGCTGCTCCACACTGCAGGGTTCTTCTTGACTAGGTTCGGAAATGTAATTAATAAATGATAGGATTATTTATGGTTCACGGTGCCAGATTGGGAAGTACAATGATATACAGAATGAGCTAAAAATGATTCTCGAAAGCAGCCTTGCAGTCTTTAATCCACGGATTGAATTGTCATCACCCTTGCTGCAGCAAAGGGAATTCTGGATGGTATTCACAGGACGCCATTTCTGCACCTCCCTCTTCTTAGTGGTAATAGAAAACAGAACGCTACTTCCACAGTAGAGTTAATGGGCAGTAGTTTGTCTTTGCCTGGGTGTGTCTGGATGGGTTTTTTTAGCAGGGCTGTGGGAACAGGGGCATTCATATGATTGTGTAAAATAGGAATTCTCTTTGAACGACGATGTAAATTAGGGCTTATATTAAATCATAGCAAGGAGAGAAACCTGGAGAACTCACCCAGCACGCCTTCGTATCCTCCAGGCAAAACATGTGCGGTCTATGCTGCTGTTTTTTCCAAAAGTGATTTTTTTTTTGCATAAAGACAAATATTAACGACGACATTTGTTTTCCAAGCCTCTCCTGACACCGCACACAGGAGGCACTTAGTAAACAATGGGTGTCATTGAAAATCGAGGCTTGCTTTAGCCAATATCCGAACACAGAGCACTGGCCTGTTTCCTCCCTGGGCTGTCTTGAAAGCTGGGAAGCAAGCTGTGGGTTTTGTGTATTTCTTCTTGGCCAACGCTGGGGGTTAGCACCTGCTCCAAGATGTGTGCGGCCACAGAAGCTACAAGAGTCAAGTGATTCCAACTCATGGCGTTTCTGGCAGGTGCCAGCCACATTGCTGTGGGCTTTCAGTGAGTCGATCTTGCCCTGCCCTGAGAGGTAAACAGTGTGATCCCAAAATCCCACGCGAAAAATTCAGGCTTGAAAATGAAGTGATACGTCCAGCCTGTGTGGAACCGGGTAGGCCAGGACTCAGAATCGGAGGCAGTGACACCGCCCAAAGCGGGGCTACAACGCAGCGTGGTGGGTGAGCCGGCTCGGCCTGAGCACGGCTGGTGCGTTTCCCGAGGTCACCTGCACAGCTGCCCCATGAGCTCATTTCGTTCTCCCCCTCAGTTTCCATGTCTGTAAAATCGGGAACTTCTTACTGCCTACCTCCCACGGTGCTTAATTTGGTTGAAGCTTAATTCGGTTAATAGCAAAAAGCCATGGGCCGGCGGTGCCTGCGTGCGTCGCGCTCCGCTCCACCCAGGGCGTGCGTCGCGCTCCGCTCCACCCAGGGCGTGCGTCGCGCTCCGCTCCACCCAGGGCGTGCGTCGCGCTCCGCTCCACCCAGTGTGTATTTGCTGCATCGCTCCACCCAGTGCGTGCCTCAGGCTCCGCCCAGTGCGTGCGTCGCGCTCCACTCAGTGTGTATTTGCTGCATCGCGCTCCACCCAGGGCGTGCGTCGCGCTCCACCCAGGGCGTGCGTCGCGCTCCACCCAGGGCGTGCGTCGCGCTCCACCCAGGGCGTGCGTCGCGCTCCACCCAGGGCGTACTTGCTGCATCGCTCCCCCCATTCCCATTTGCAGGTGGGAAAACTAACGTCGGGGAGCGACTGTACCAGCAGCCACAGGACACATCGTGTGGCTCCGTGGCACCACGGCCTTAGCCAACCTGGGGGCTGATCGCTGTGCTAAGTCCTGCTTTGTCTGCATGGCCAACATGGAACCTTCCCCAGCCCCACATGAAGCTGCATTCATGGGAACCAAAACTTAACGGTGTCTCCCTTTTCACATTTGTAAAACAGGGATGATCATAGCATTGACCTGTATGTGTTATTGTATGAGTTATTGGCAGGGGACGTGGCAGGAGAGGTTGACCAAAGAATCAAAATTTCAGTTAAGAAGAAACAAGCGTAAGAGGACTACTGTATAGCAAATAACAACATGTTGCTTTCTTGAAAATTGCTAAGAGAATAGGTTTTATCTATTCTGTTTTTATCACACACAAAAAAACAGGAGTATGTGAGGGCATGCATATGCTAATTAGCTCGATTTAGCTATTCCACCATCTATATGTATTTCACAACTGCATGTTGTACATAATAAATACAATTTTTATTTTTCAATTAAAAATAAATTTAATGAACCTGAACATAATTTCAAAGCAACAATAACATAATGCCCTAACTCTATTATAAAAGAGAAATAAAATGAATGTAATTTAGCACAAAATCATGTGCATTTTCCCATGGCTCTGCAGAAGGTGTGGTTGGAATGGGAGGTCAGTGCAACACAAGGGTTTGAATCAGTTCCCTGTGAGGATCCAGGGGACTCACAAAGGTACACCTCCCTGCGGATCCAACCACCACACACAGAATCGCCGCTAATTTTCCCGAAATGATAAGCACCCACTGTCAGTTTTCAATCAAAGCCAAATGCAATTTCCCCTTCACTCTCCTGGTAGCTGATTTCCTGAAAAATTTGGTGCACATTGAAATTAAGAATTCTGCCTAGATGTTCACTTACACGAACGTCTCATGGAGTATTTGGAAGTCACACAAGAATAGGGGCAGATCTTGCTCATGTGACTCTAAGGGACATTTAATATCCTTGGTCCCTGTGGCCAAGTGCCAGAGCGAGCCCAGCTGTTGGGAGAGACCAAAGCAGCTCAGCTCATTTTCAAATGCCCCCTAGGGTACGTGCCAGCTTTGCAAGGGCCTCTGATCAGGTGCTATCAACAGCACGGGGATGAGGTACTGTTGGACTGGAAATCATACAATCTGCCTGGTGTAAATTATGTAAGCGTTGACAAATGATTTCTTTATTAGGGGTGTGGCTTCAAAGCCTTTTGGTAGTTCTGCTTGTCAGATGGGGGGTGGTGATTTCCTATTTCTAAAGGGGTAAGCCCAGGACACGGTGCCACCCTGGAGCTGCCCTGCCACTGCCTCTTGTAGACAGGGCCTCAGCAGCTGTTATTATGGAATTTGGGATGTTGGCATATATAGGCTTAGGTTTACTGACTTAGTTTTAAACTGACACTTGCAAAGCCGATTTTTGGTAGAGACAGTTTTCAATACATAGACATTTGCTGCAGCTATGGCTTGAGTAGGAAGCAGGGACGTGTCCTTCCTGAGCCCCCAACACAGTACACACCCCCTGGGAGATGTCCTGATCTTTACCATAAACTGGCAAGGTCATATGATACCACCTTTTCCTCCTGGTTGAAACTGAAACGCAGAAGTTAAATATTTACCAGCTGAGGGTGAATAAACTCTGAGTCAAGCTCCTGTGTGGTACCAACCGTGTTGCAGCATTTTCTGACTCCGTTCTTGTACTTAACAAACACGAAAATATTCTGTTCTGACAAGGCTAGGAATACGAATGCTTCATGTTGGAAAAAGTTATACTTTAAATTATTCAGGTAGAAATCATACAGTTGTGAATTGCACATCGATTTCCATTCCTTTCTGACTTGTCAGTATTTTCACCAAGTTTATTCGTTAGCAACTTTACCCAAATAGGAACAGCAGCTGGAGAAATAAAATTAGAGTAGTTAATTACATTATTTTTTTAAGTTCTGGCAAAATGGCTGATGGGTGATGAAGCATGCATTTGATGAAAATGGATGATTGGTATTTGATTTAGCCATACCCTTTCTGTTCTTTGAGAATTGATGGTTTAGATGCCCTAACTACTATTTTATGTAATGAAATAACTTGCAGCTTTTTTGACAGACAGAGCAATATTTCTTTACCCTAAAGTCTATCACTGTGGCTTTTGAGCTTCACTTAATATTTTGAATAATGAAATAGAAGAATCTTTGTTTGGCAGTTTGAGAGTAGAACATCACTGAAAGATGAAATTGCTGGAGTTAATCAGGCTGAATAACACTGACATTTGCAAGAGGAGATTGCCAGGGAGTTAGGCTAGGAAAATGTTCTTAAAGTCATACAGAATCTTCTGTGAATTTAAAGGGTAAGAAAACTTAAAAGCACAATTAAGTTTTCCAGGAAGCGTTTTTCTCCACAGAATAGAATTTCTGCACCTGATTCCAAGCTCGTGTGCTTGAAGGCCAGTGACAACCCAGCATCTCAAACGGGGATGCCCTGAAGGGTAGCCGGTGAGTCATTGATGTCCGTGTTTCACTGACTTCACCTTTTAAGTGTGGAGGAGTCACTTCTGCTTTATTTCTGATCTGACACCCTGTTGTTCTCTAGGCTCAAAACCCATGTTACAGGAAGGTATCCCTATGCTGCCCCAAATCGACTTCAGCAGTGGGCTCAAGCCTCGTTCCCCCAGCCTCGGTACTTTGGGGTCTCTGTTTTGATTTGGAGGCTCGTTTTCTGATAGGAGATTCAATTCTGTCAATTAAGGTAGAACACCTGCTTTTTCTCTGATTTTTCAGTAGATTTAGATTTTGAAAAGCAAAGCAGGTGCTTGAATTTCATAGCATTATAATGAAATGGAAAATTGTCAATGTCACCAAAGTGATTGAAAAATTTCCAAAATGAAGTTGAATTCATGAAATGTGATGAGGCCATGAGACCAAAATCCCAGCATGGCTTTCAAGGAGACGTTCCCCCGGGGAGCTTGGAAGGAATGTGGAGAGACGGCTTCCTCGGCGGCTTCTTGGTTTCCTAGTGGGGCCCTGGCTCCCCAGGACTTCAGGATTCCAGGAGGAGTCTGAAAAAAGATGGAGTGCTGGAATACAGTTTCATGTGGTATGTTTGATGCAGCATTTGTGAAAAGCAGATTGTCAGAAACTCTTAGGAGCGCTATTATATCTGTGATTTTGGAGCCAGGAAGAGACACGGGAAATTGCAGCAATTACAGCCCCATCTCATTGATTAACGCCGATTGCAAAATAGTCACGAAAATATTGGCACTGCAGCTTCAGTCTGTTTTACCTAATCCTGTTCATGCCAATCAAATGGGGTTTACCAAAGGAAGGCACTAAAACAACAGCCGAGAACCATTTATCCTCTGGGTGTCCATAACTGAATGCAGGGAATGCAGTCGGCGGCCCATCTCTCCTGACCCCATCTCCTTCCTATCCTGAGCTTGATCTGCAATCTCTGCTTCTTGGCTTAATCACAGGACACAAAGATAGTTACCTTTAAAATGCTACATGTTTTGATATGTTAAAAAAGAAAAAAAAAACCATCAAGTCTTATAGTAAAATTACACATCATCTGGTGAGTCACCGGGAAAGACCAAACTTAAAAACCAGCCAATTTCTTCCCTGGAAAGAATAATTAATTCAGGAATGATGTTTCTATTTATACATCTTTTCACCAAAAGTGACAAGTTGTACCCTGATGAAGTTTCTGAGCAAGTAAAAGTTGTTTACGTTTCTGGGTTTTATGTTCTATTTTTCTAAATCTTTGGTTTCACAAGAGAATTTATTCTTATCCTTATGTGGGAACACGTGGTCAAAACAAAAACTGTAGGAATAAAATTCAAGGCATTTTGCAGTTTCTTTTTAATTTTTCCCCTGATTTCCATTTTCTGCCCCGGCCCCTGCCTCTATATTAATGCAAATACAAATTTCTATTGAATGAAGAGTGACAGGGGTTTGAAGATGGTAAGGCCCTTTTTCGCTGGCCTTTGGCTGGTGATCCAAGGACGCGTTGGCCCTGTGAAGGAAGACAAATGTGCCTTTATAGAGGGGAAAGACCCCTCCTGAAGCCAAAGTTCTCCTAGATGTGTTTAGTTGGGACACCGGTAGAATGAGCGGAAGTTCTTGAGTACATTGTGGTATTAGACCTGGAGAAATCTAATTAAAACCCTTGTATTTAGTTTGTGGTGGAGTAAAAGCTAATAAAGTACAATTGTAAACAAAAATTGAAACTGTGATTGTGAATTTGTAAATTGCTGGTGTCCCCATTGAAAACTTGGTGTAAATGAAGTCAGTGGTGTTTATTTGTTTCCTGCGGTAATAACATAAGGTGCTGTCTATAGCTGAGGTAAGATATAGTCACTGCTTTGGGAAGAGGGAGGCTAGCAGAAATGTGGCAAGTCAGTGACCCAGCTCCATTCATCCTGCAACCTACTCCCTGTTCTTTTCCATGTTGGTCACCTATTTCCTGGCAGCCAATACGGCAGCTCCCTTTCTAAACCACCAAACTCCTATTCATCCCTCAAGACCCATTTCATATTCCTCTTCTTTGGTGAGCCCTTCCTTGATTTCTCTGAGGTTGAGTGAGTTCCCCTGCCCTCTCTGCCCTTAGAGCACTGTATTCCTGTTTCTATGACAGTATTTAACATTCCAAATTCATCCCCCTGCACCCTGCCCTATGGTAACTGTCTTGAGGGCAGGGGCTCTGTCCTACTCATCCTTTGAACCCAGCACCTGCTTGTGGGTGCTACAAATGTTTGCTCAATGAATAAATACAAGAATGAGACAAGTAACTAAGTAATAGCTAGTAATGTCATTTAACTAGAAGGGAGGCTTAAAGAAAATGAACTGGCTCTATGTACACGAGCTACACATTCATTCAGACCTGCTCTGTCTGTCAGCAAATTTAAGCTTGGGTTCTTCACTGAGTCCTGGGCAGAGGACAGGTGAGAGCAGCCAGGCCGAGCTCCAGGCTCAGCTCGTGTTTATTATTACAATAATTAAATGTGATGCTTCAAATGAATCATCTTAGCACATGCCTGGAGGGGAGTGAGTGCCCAGGAGGTGCAGCAGTCAATGTGGGCCTAATAGGATTTCAGGGCTTGAGACATCATAGCCAGCAGCCCTGGGCTCCTTTGTTTAAAAAACAGCATCAGCAAATGCTTTCCTAGTGCTTACCAGGCACACCAGGGTCTGTACACTGCAAACTAGAACTATGATGCCCTAACTCCCAACCCCCAACTGAACAGACCCCATCTTATCCATGGGGACCCCAGAGAAACCTTAAAACCTGAGTTCTCAGCCACGACGGGAAGGGAGGTCGGATACACCTCATTTTCTCCCTCTGTTTCGGAGTTCAGACATGACCGGCCAGCATTTATGCTAAAATAGAGATCATAAGGCTGACAGAACCTACTCTGTGGCACTAAGATGCCCAATTATAAACAGGGCCCAAGGCCATGCAAGGCAAGGGTGAAGTCACAGCTGCAGGCCATCAGTTCTACCCGAGAGGTCCCTTTGACCCAGTACAGGTATTGATCGACGTACGACCTATGCAACTTACGACCATTTGACTTTAAGACCACAATCGCTAGCCACGACTGCTCCGCATCTGGCAGCTCAAACATTGCCCAGCTGGGCATACGACAGTGCGGACCAGCTTCCGGCAGCACTACCATCTCCGCGTGCACCATTTCAACTGTTATCCCAGACTCGGTACAGCAATTTGTGTTTTGTGTCTTGGATATTTTTCACCAAACCCCTCCCAATAAACTTCTTATACATTTCGAAGCAATGGACCCAAACATCGAACGATTTGCAAGGATTGAACGGATGGCACACGATGTGTTTCGTCCGTATCATGAAATTTATGAAGAAAAAAAGAAACATACAATTCAGACAAAGCTCACCATGTTTATGAAAAAACCAACTCCGGTAACCCCAACTGCTGCCTCAGATGACGACATCAACGATCCGCAGCCAAGCACCAGCGGCCAATAAAATGTTTCATACATGTTTATATATTTTGATATGTTTTGCAATTGGGAAAATGTTTCCTATGGTATTTTTTACACCTGTATTTTGTATTTTTGTATGCACCTGTATTTTGTAATTTTGTATGTTTTGCAAATATTAAACCAGTTGTACTGGTAATGCAGTGTTTCGCTTAAACCTGACGAATGTAAAAATAAGAAACAAAATGGTGTAGAGATGATACAAATGGCATAAAATGAACAGAGAAAATTATGATATATAACAATAATGAAAGAAAATTATGATAAAATATGACTTAAAGATTTTTATAACGTCATTTCACAGTACTGTACATATAGCCTACTCAACTTACGACCAAATCGTGTTACCACTGGTCTGTCGGACCCAGCCGTGGTCGTAAGTCGAGCACTAGCTGTATGTAGTGGCCAGCTCTGTGATTCGCAGACCTCCTTATCTTTTTCTTTTTCATTTTGAGACAGGATCTCACTGTGTCACCCAGGTTGGAATGCAGTGGCAGCCTTGAGCTCCCAGGCTCAGATTCCCCTCCTATCACTTTCCTGAGTCTCTGGAACTGCAGGCATGCACCACAGGGCTGGACTCATTGTAGAGACGGGTCTGGCTATGTTGCCCAGACTGCTCTCAAACTTCTGGGCTCAACCAATAGGCTCACCTCAGCCCCTCAAACTGCTGAGATTATAGGCGTGAGCCACATCAGCAATCTAGACTTTCTTAACTTAAACATTCCTTTCTGCTAACTCCATTTGTGGACAAAGTCTTATTCCTTTAATCAATTAAAAATGAGAGGATCTCAGAAACTAACTATGACTTACAAGCCCCTGCCTCAAGATATTCTTCCTTTTGGGGCCAAGCCAGTGCCTACTTCCACGCATTGATTTTATGTCTTTGCCTGTAACTCCTGCCTCCCCAACACACATAAAATCAAATTAACCTCAGCACCTCGAGACAACTTACTCAGGACCTCTGGGTTTGTGTTTTCCCTGGCGTGGTTGTTCACACTGGCTCAGAGGAAACCTCTTTAGAGTATCGGACAGAGTTTGTTTTTTCCCTTCACAACGCGTACTAGCTCATTGGTGCTCACAGCAGCCCTATGAGGGAGATACACTTTTATGTTACAGATGAGCACGCTGGGACTCAGTGAGGGTTAGTAACTGGCTAAGGTCATACAGCTAGTAAGTAGCAGGTGTGACATTCACACCAAGGCAGTGTGATCCAGCATCCTTAATACGTAAATGAAGTACGTATCAAGCGTCTGCCTTGTGCAGGTGTCCTTCGTTGTGGATATAACTGTCAGCAATGTTGGATATACAAGACTCCATTAGGAATTCAGGCCTCATTGCTTTCAGCCGAGGTTTAATTCAAGCAAGTTGAGCTTTTCTGAAATATTATGCTGGATTATAATAAAGTTCATTTTCAGAGCGATCTGGTCCAAAGAGTGAAATAACTTATGCTGGCAGCTCTCCATTGATTTCGTCTCAGGAGTTCTTTACACTCTTAAAAATTATTGAGAACCCCAAAGAGATTTTGTTTCCTTGGGTTACATCCACTGATACCGACCATGTTAGAAATTAAAACAAAAGATTTGAATATTAATGTATTAATTCATTTACAAATTACAACAAACCCATTTTATGGTGATATAATTAATTTTTTTCTCAAAGATAGCTGTATTTCTTCAGAAAGTGGGGAGTGGCATCGCTTTACATTTTTGCAAATTTATTCTGTGTCTGGCTTAACGACAGTTGGACTCTCATCCTCCGTCTTCATTCTGTTGCAGTGTGTCTTTTTGGTTGAAGTAAATGAAGAAAATGCAGTCTTGCATAAATATGTAATCGGAAAAGGAGCCGTTAACAGCCTTTGCAGAATAATCGTTAGTACTCTTCCTTGTTACACACCAAACTCTACAAGTGGTAGTGTGTTAAAGGTTAGCAGCAGTATGGATTCTGAAACCACATGAATGAGCTTTCCATGCCCTGTCATACTAAAATCCACTACCCTCTGAACGGGTCTTTTTTACCCAAGCATGATTTTTGCAACATCACACATCGGTCATTTGGAAAAGAATGATTCACTCAGTTACGCAGATCTTCCAAATGCTCACAGATTTCATCCTACAACATTGAAAAGTCACATTCATGAATATCATCACCCACCTCCTCAGACAGCTCTCCAGGTATGGGGGGCACAGCACACCATTGCGTCTCTGCATCAGCCCAGGCAGAAGAACGGAGGCACGCAGTGCAGAAGGCTGGGGCTGTGTTCTTCCCTACTGCTGTTATAATCCAGCCCCTTCCCTGTACAGGCCAGGGGTCCCTGGGTTCCCAGCTGGTGCCTGAAGGCAGCGTGTGTTCCTAACACCAGAACAGAAGCACATTCAGCTTGCAAGTTTCACGCTAAGCTTTTTAATGATATTGTCGACAAATCATGGACCGCCAAAAGAGCTTTTGTGACTTGGTCTGGTCATGTTAGCCGGTTTTTTTTTCTGATTTTGCTGTCTGATATCACAGGCAATCTCTGAGAAGGAAAAGCAGGCATCCAGATGAAGTTTGTAGTTTAGATCCACTCCTGTTTTATATTTGAGTGGGTGCCATATTTGTAAACATCTTACAGAAAGTATTTTTGAAGGATTAGGTCATTATGATGCTGCTTTACCTTCTGGAGATCCGTAAAGGGGGAGGCCCTTTAAGGAGGATCTAGAGAGGTTAGTTAACAAGGCTTCTATGAAGACTCAAGAGAAAATGTGTGTGGAACTTGGGCTGAAGGGAAGAAGGGCGGGCAGTGAACTCTCCACAGCTGCAGTTCGCGAGAGGAAACGCTGGTCAGAGGGTGAGGGGGCCCAAGTGAAAGTGCCACTGACCCCTACGAAGCCTGTCTGACCTCTGCCCTTCACCCTTGCTTCCAGGTGACCCTCCTGTTGCTCCTGGGCTCTGGAGCCAGGACAGGTCGCTTAGCTGTCACCTGAGCAGCCATTTACCTCCACAGTATAAACTATCTTCCAGCATTAACAGCTGCAGAGGTTGGGAGTGCTGCCTTTGCTGCTGTCTTCACACTGAGCTGAGCATGAGAAGGTTGGAAAGGACGAGGGACTGAGGGAGAGGAGAGAATTCATGTTAACTGAGCGTACGCTAGGAGGGAATTCGTGCTAACTGAGCGTATGCTAGGAGGGAATTCGTGCTAACTGAGCGTATGCTAGGAGGGAATTAGTGCTAACTGAGCGTACGCTAGGAGGGAATTCGTGCTAACTGAGCGTATGCTAGGAGGGAATTCGTGGTAACTGAGCGTACGCTAGGAGGGCGTTC
>NW_022437000.1:11733078-11793396 GCF_009761245.1 Sapajus apella
ACGCTAGGAGGGAATTCATGGTAACTGAGCGTACACTAGGAGGGCGTTCACACTGAATGTATACTAGGAGGGAATTCATGTTAACTGAGCATATACTAGTAGGGCGTTCATGTTGAATCATACTAGGAGGGAATTTGTGTAAATTGAATGTATACTAGGAAGGAATTCATGTTAACTGAGCATATGCTGGGAGGGAATTCATGTTAATTGAGTGTATACTGAGAGGGAATTCATGCTGACTGTATGCTGGGGGAAATTCACGTTGAGTGTATACTATGAGGGAATTCATATTAATTGAGCATATAGTGTGTGCCAGGTACTGTGTCAGGCCTTGTGTGACTGTCACCCTATCCAGTCCTAGCTCAGGGAGAAAGGCTGTCCTGTCTCCATTTCATGGGTAAGAAAAGTGAGGTTCAGGGGTGTTACTTGCTGGAGGGCATCCACCGCTAAGCAGAGGAGTCTGGTCTCTAGGACTTAAATGTCCTCCTTTCTCCCAGCTTCACAGGATTCCTCCACTTGGTTTTCCCGTGTTTACTCCTTAGAGTGATGTCTTTAATTGGCAGAGAAAGAAAATGACCTCCTACATTTATCTGAAAGCTGATCAAAGTCTAAGGATACATAAAGGTCTTTACTGTTTTTATCTGCAAGGCATATGCAACATCTACATGTGTTCAGCACAGCATTACAAGACAGTCGGCACTAGCCCTGTTCTCAGAGAGTCTAGGCGAGGGTCAAGGAACTGAAAAATCCTACACAGATAAAAAGAACAACCGAGGTTCACCTCATGCCACAGAAACCGAGAAAATCCAGCCGGGGTACAGTTGGAGACGGAACGAACAGCACAAAGAGTGAACCAGGAAAGTCTTCCTGGAAGAGCAAAATTTTGATTCGAGATTTGGCTTTTTTCCTCTGGTGCTTCATGAATATATACCATTAAAAAAAAAAAAAAAGATGAAATTGTGAGACCTCTGCCCCCAAGCAATGCACCATGACTAGAGGGGTAACCAGTGAGGATAATTGCTAATTTGTGCGTGTGGTTGTTGAAAGGACCTGATATGCCGTCGCCCCTCAGGTAGATAGACTATTGTAGAGTATGCGTGCATGGATATGTGAGGCCCTTAGTGAACCATTCTGTTATTTTGAACTTATTTCTGTTATGTTGGAGTTATTTTTTTCCTAGTCCTCCATCTGTCTCTCACTTTGCTTTTGACACATTTTCATAGACATTGATGACAGTCACAGGGAAGGAAAAGTTTAATTTTTCTCACCCTTTGCCAGGTTCATGGCTGAGGCCCCTGAAACAGAGACAGATTAACAGGAGAAGAACAGACATATTTATTTCGTGTAAGTTTTACGTGCCACAGGGACCGTCAGGAATGAAGAAACAGAGAAATCTGTGTGTTTTATGCTTAGGTTTGATGAACAGTCTGGGGAAGTATGATTAGATAACGGGGTGGATGGCCTGGCGGTAATAAACCCGGCAGGGAGGGGCTTAGCAACGCCTGTGCGATCTGATGCTTCTCTGTGTCCTTGTCTTTGGAGATAAAAATGTGCCTTTCCTCTGGGTATAGGGAGGGTGCCTCTCCCATGAGGGTCTCAGGAACTGCTTCAGGGGAGCAGGGTGGGTGGAGAGAGGTGAGAGGAGTTTTCCTGCTTCTGCTGTTTCCTCAAACGACAAGGGGCGTTGCGCTGGGCTGCTTGTTCTCAACCCTCTTTGCCTTTTCGCCTACAGACAGAGGTGGCTTTCTTATGCCCATTCCATGATTAGCCCTTTTTCCTGTTTGCTCAGAGTACACAGCGATGGCACTTGTGGCTGCAGTGTTTACCCTGAGATAACTTTGCCATGAAATAGCTCACTTTTTTATTATTTTTGCTTCACTGTAGTATATCAATTTTGGAAACAAAAGACGTTCTATTTATAGCATTCTGTTTTTAGTAATGGTATTTTCCATTTACAAAATATAGCAATTCTCTATCGCTGAAAATGTCAAATCCTAGAAAACATAGCATCCTCACGCATGATACATCATTCTCAAACAGTTTGTTGGCTGAAGATTCATTTGATGAATCTGATTTTTCCAAAACTGACAATTCTGTTAACTCAGATGATTCTGGTGTTAGTTCTGTTTAGAAATAACTGCAAGAACAGTTTTTATATTTTACTTTTACATTGAAAATCAGTCTTGAAGAGTATGTTTATGTAAAAGTAAATGAGCACTAGCTGTGAGCTGCACTTTATTTTTCTAAATGAACAAGGGGTTAATTTTTTAAAAAATTATTTTGTGATATCTTTTAGTACTTTTGTAGTATTTTGTATTTATCACATCTGAAATGTATTTGTGTGTAGCATATTTGATAATTTTGAAAGGAATAGTTCAAAACCCCTTGTTAAATTGCCAGATTTTTCCTTGATATGAAAATGCCATCTCTGCTGTGTGCACCAGACTGCATGCATGCATGCATCTCCTGTGTCTAGGCTCTTTCTTGTTCTGTTTATTGATTTTTTATGTTTCTGAGCCAATACTACAATGTTCTGAGCACTACAGTTATCAAATATTCTTTGATATTTTACACTGCTAATTAGTTGTTGGTTTTTCCTGTACATTTTCCTTTCTAGATGAATCTTGAAATTAGCTGGTCAAATTCTGTAAAATTTCCTTTGGGATTTGGATTTGGATTAATGTGGAGAACTGACATTCTGATGATGGTGTTTATAGGTTTGATTGTCATTTCTCTTGTTATTATTTTCAACTGTGCGTGCTTCGACCTTTCCTTGGCTCTTTGGGAGAAAGTCTTCTGTCTCTCCCCAGCAGCGCTGATCCTTTTTCTGCCCAGTCTGCTCAGCTTTTTGCTGCCTTCAGTGCAGATTTTCACCCTGCTCATGTTGCTCTCCCTGTGATGCTTGTTCCTGTTGAGCAGTGTCAGGTAAAACTCTCTAAAAGTGCTTTTCAGCTGCTGACTAGATAATTTCCAAGGATGTGGTTTTCCACTGAATCTTAGATTTCTATTCCCTTTCTCCTGTGTTGCAAGGTGTCCATGCAGAGACATATTAAATGAGAGCCGTCTGGGCGCTGGTGGTGGGCTTGGGGTGGTCCACACCGAACCAACTGCAGGCTTCCAATCTGAAGGGAGGTTCTCCTGCAGGGGGATGCTGCTGATGGACTACCGATACTGACAAGTACTGATACTGACTACTGGTACTGACGGGTACCAGTACTGCCTACCAGTACTGATGGGTGCTGATACTGCCTGCTGATATTGATGAGTACTGATACTGCCTGCCAATACTGATGCGTACTGATATTGCCTACGGGTACTGATGGATATTAATACTGTCTACTGATACTGCCTACCAATACTGATGGGTACCAATACTGCCTACCAGTACTGATGGGTACCCAAACTGCCTACCAATATTGATGGGTACCAATACTGCCTACTGATACTAGTGGATACCAATACTGATGGGCACCGATACTGATGGGTAGTGATACTGCCTACCAATACTAACAGGTACTGATACTGCCTACCAATAGTGATGGGTACTGATACTGATGGGTACTGATACTGCCTACTGATACTGACAAATACTGATACTGATGGATATTGATACTGGTGGGTACTGATACTGCCTACCAATACTGAGGGGTGCTGATACTGCTTACTGATACTGATGGCTACTGATACTGCCTACTGATACTGATGGGTACTGACACTGACAGGTACTGATACTGCCTACCAGTACTGAGGGGTACTGATACTGCCTGCTGATACTGATGGGTACTGATACTGACAGGTACTGACACTGCCTACTGACACTAACAGGTACTGATACTGCCTACCAATACTGAGGGGTGCTGATACTGCCTACTGATACTGATGGGTACTGATACTGCCTGCTGATACTGATGGGTACTGACACTGACAGGTACTGATACTGCCTACCGGTACTGAGGGGTACTGATACTGCCTACCAGTACTGAAGGGTACTGATACTGCCTGCTGATACTGATGGGCGCTGATACTGAGAGGTACTGACACTGCCTACTGACACTAACAGGTACTGATATTGCCTAACAACACTGAGAGGTGCTGATACTGCCTACTGATACTGGTGGGTACTGACAAGCACCAGGCCTGGAGAAGCAGTTCTTTATACCATGATGAACAAACAGAAGGACCTCATGATGGAAGCCATGGGTATATTTTGAATGCAGCAGAAAGGAAACATTAGCACCACACTTAATGGGGAAATTGTGTTTTTTCCACTGGACGTGGGACCTCAGAGAGAGGCAAAGATGTGCATGTTTCCTGATAAGAGAAAACTGACTTATCAAAGGAGGAGGCAGACAGCTCAGAAAGGCGAGAGCTCTAACTTCCGCAAAGTGGCAGAGTGACGTGGTGTGTGTGTCTGTGGAAGTGGAATATCGTGTGTCATGGTGTCTAATAATGTGGTTGCAGAACATTGTGAGACCAATGTCTAAGATGGCCAGGCTGGCTTCTGCCTGCGTCCCTGTCCTCTGCGGGGCTGTGCAGGGTCCAGGGGCCAGGACACTTTCCAGGGGGGCTGTGGGAATGCCCGGCTGCAGGTCCGCCCATGGAAGGGCTTTGACACTAGCCCAGTGTAAGCTCACAGGGACACCCATACCTGTGTGGATGTGTGAGAGGACATCTGTGTGTGCCAGCAGGCAACCAGTGTATGTGTGTGTCTGAGATGTGTGTGTCTGCATGTTTGGTGAGTGTGTAATTACATGTTTGTAGGGCATGTGTGTCTCTTATTAATGGTGTTAGATGTGTCTAGGGGAGGTTGTGTATATATCTGTGGTGTGTGTGTGCATCTGTGATGTATCTGTGATGTGTGTGTAATGTGTGTGGGTGTGTATCTGTGATATGTGTCTGGTTTGTGTCTGTGGGGTGTGTGTTTGGTGTGTAGATGTGTATCTGTGGTATGTCTGTGGTGTGTCTGTGGTGTGTGTCCTGTGTGTGTGTCTGTGGTGTCTGTGTCTTTGGTGTGTGTGTCTGTTGTATCAGTGGTGTGTCTGTGGTATGTATGTGGTATGCGTTTTGTGTATCTGTGGTGTGTGTGTCTGTGGTGCATATGTGTGATGTGTGTGTTTGTGGTGTGTGTATGGGGTGTGTGTGTAGAATCTGTGTTGTGTGTGTGTCTGTGGTGTGTGCGTGTGATGTGTGTGTGTCTGTGCTGTGTATGTCTGGTGTGTGCCTGTGGTGTGCGTGTGGTATGTGTGTAATGTATATGTCTGTGGTGTAGGGTGTGTGTGTGTCTCTCTGTGGTATGTGGGGTATGTGTGGTTGTGTGTGTGTGTGTAGTGTGTGGTGTGTGTGGTGGTGTGTGTGTATGTAGTGTGTGTCTGTGGTGTGTGTCTGTGTGGTGTGTGTGTGACATGTCTGTGGTTTGTGTGTCCGTGTGGTATGTGTCTGTTGTGTCTGTGTGGCGTGTCTGTGGGGTGTGCGTCTTTGGTGTGTGATGTGTGTGTGTGATATGTGGTGTGTGTGATATGTGGTGTGTCTGTGGGGTGTGTGGTGTGTGTCCCTGGTGTGCATGTGGTGTGTGTGCACCTCTCTGTGGTGTGTGGAACACACAGTCCCAGTGCTCCCTCTGGTGCCCTCTGCCAGTGTCCCCATCATGCCCACGTGTCCCCACGTCCCCAGGCTGCATCCTGCTGTCTGCATTGGCCTCTGAGGTCTGGAGCCTTATCTGTCAGGAAACCGGGCCTTGGGGCTGAATAGGGGTCAGCACCCAGCCCACGTGTGCAGGTGGCTCTGGGGGTTCCTGAGGTGGCTTCCCTCCGGGCTGGGGTGCCTTCCATTCTTCCTCATTTGCTGTCATGGCCCTCACTGGCAGCCCAGGCAGGAGCCCCTGATGCATCTTCTATGGCTTGTGAGGTGGCCCCAGCCCCGGGGACCTGCAGGTCTAATGCAGATTGGTCGCCTCTGCCCCAGGCCACATGGGCCTTGATCCCCTCTCACAGTGGCCCAGGTATCAGCTGCTACTGCCCAGGCAGTCCCCATCAATCAGCCAACATCAGGCAGAAACAGTCCCGCAGGGCCCAGCCTCCTGGGAGCTACCCAGGCGCCGTGTCCACCCCTCACCAGCACAGGCCTGGCACCAGTGAGGCTCAGTGAGGAACTGCCCCTTTCAGGAGGCTGCTGTGCCCCCTGGCGCCCTCCCAGTTCCGCGGTCCAGCCTTCACCTGTTGTCAGGCTGAAGCCAATTTGCTAAATTCCTGGCATGTTTTGCCTGTCTCCACCTGGGATTGAAATTTTCGACAATTGACCTCCAACCTCCTTAAATTCGCACATCACGCAAAGTGTCTTACAATAAACCAACGCAGCCCCTGGCCCTGCACCACGGCGGAGCAGGCCCTCTGGAGCCACACAGGGCTCTTTTCTTCTCTGGGAAACACTTGGTGCTGTGTCAACCTTCCGGGAATGATTGAGACAACCTGTTGACGTGCATTAACGCCAAGGCCACCTCACTTCATGGAGAAGAAAATGCCGCTGGGTCTAATTAAGCCACTGATTTAAAACAACACTCAGAAAACAGCTGTAGAGACTCCACGTTCCCTAAGCTACGGTGAGTTTGTTCCTGCCCGCAGAAGTCGCCTTGCCTCCACAATGCCACCCCCGCTGCCACAGCCACCTGCACAGCTGAGTCAGGGTACAACTGCCCAGCGATGCTTTCCACCAGCGCACGTTGCTCTGAAGAGCTCTATCGAGACCACGTGAGAAGGCGCCACCATAGCGCGTCCCCCTGCGGCAGCTGAAACGACTCTGTTACGTTTGTTGGAGAAATGATCAGCACCCCTGAGAAACTGTGACTCTTGCACCCTTTCCTGGCGCTGCCCCGTGGCCAGCTCCGAGGGCGGCAGGGAGATATTTTATATTGGCGTGACCCCAGGTCTTGCCTCTGAGCCGCAGAAGAAGGGACACTGGCCCACCGGAGGCAGAGCTGGGGTCTGTTCTGGCTCTGACATTTTACAGCCACGTGGCCCGGGACATTCACATTCCAAGTTCTGCTGTTTTTAGTGGAGGGGTGACCACGTGCAATGACAGGAGGCCACTCCCACTAACTGCTGCTGAGGAATGTCAGTAAACATTCCTAGGGACACCAGTCCATGGGGTCCGGATCCAAGCGCACTGTTATTTTCAAATACTGTTGCAGTCCCTCTCCTGGTCAGAGTCAGGTGAGCTCTGTTGTACTAACACGTCTCTGTGTTTGTGCTGCTTGGAAAACGCCTTAGTTCCGCCTAGCTTGGTCTCCTGAGAGTGTGGTCGGCACCATCCTCCTCTCCGCAGACCCCTTCTGTTTCCCCGCAGAGCCCCCGGTAAGCTCCTGTCTGCCCTGTGCCCCTGCTGTCCCTCCCTCATTGCTTCGAAGGCTTCAGACCAGCCTTGGTGTGCAGCCTGCTCTCTCAGTGATGCCTGGCCTCGTGAGGCTTACTGTACATACGCATCCATAAGAGAAATGCCATTGGCCCAGAAGGTCACTCCAGGGGCTGTAAAATTTGACTCCTCCCAAGAGCTGAGAAACAGCTTGCAAAAGTCTGGTTTTAATAGTGAAGACTTCAGCAAAACCAACCACAATGAATAATCGTCATCGCAAAGACAGAACGCTGAGATGTGACATAAGAAGGGGTGAGATGTGAGTTCAACCTTCAAACCTGGCGTTAATAGTAAATACAAGCAGTTTTCATGGAATATTCTGTAATTTTCCTAATAGTATTCACTGCCCGCTCACAGACCCGTAGGCAGGGGATTCTTGCCAAGTGTGGGAACAGGGTTCCCCCATAGAACCAGCGACACAGCCTCAGCCCTCTGCCTGGATGCAGGAAGGGGCGGGCAGGACGTGGGCCCTGAGGTGCACAGGCCCAGCTGGGCGGCATCTGTGGCATTTGGTTGTTCTTACCTGGGCTAGTGGCCCCCTTCCTAGTGGTAGCCTACCTGGGGGCCTACGTGGCAGGGCCCTGGCGGGTGGAGCCGAGGCAGCACGTGGTCTGTGCCTCCAGTGGTGCCTCCTCGTTCTCCATGGCCCCCCAGGCAGCACCCATTCCCTGTCCCTTGTCATTTCTGGGGGTGGAAACATCTCCAGATCCTAACAAAGCCCATTCCCTTCTGAACAGTTGCCGCTGAACCTGAGGCAATTGCAGTGCCTTTAGATGTAGGAGTCTGAAATTCAACATCTAGACAAAGTTAGGCGGTCAGGCCGTGGAAACTCTGAAATGACATGAATTTTATGCATTCGTAAATTTTCTGGAGCAAAAATCCAAAGCTACTATCCGATTCTCCAAGGAGCTTCTCCACCTCTCAAATGTTCAGAGCACGCTTTCATGATCCCAGACCTCTTTGAGACGAACATGGAGCAGGTCCACATGGAAGGTGTTCTGTGGGTCCACAGGGCTCTGAGCCTGGGATCTCGAGGTCTAGGGCAAAGTGCTCTAGAGATAGGAGAGGCGGTGGTCAGAAAGGAGACACCTGGGCTGATCTGTGTCGTTAATTCTGTGTGTCAACTTGGCCAAGCCCCAGTGCCCAGATACTGGATCAGATATCAGCCTGGCTGTTGCTGTGAACGTATGTTTTGGAGGAGATTAACCTCAAGTCAGTCGACCTAGGGTAAAGCAGATGGCCTTTGGGAATGTGAGCGCGTCTCACCCACTCTGTTAAAGGTCTTAAGAGCAAAGGACTGAGAACTCCCAGAGAAGAAGGAGCTTGGCCTGCAGACAGCCTTTGAGCGGCAGCACCGACTCTTCCCCGGGGCCCCAGCCTGCCCCCTGCCCTGCAGACTGCGGACTTGCCAGCCCTCATAGTCACGGGAGCCAGTTCCTTCACATCAACCTGCCTCCCTCTCCAGGTAGATAGACAAAGATGGAGAATAGGTACAGGCCTACTCGTGTTTCTTGGGAGAACTCTAATACACGGTCTGATTGTTCTTACTTATTTAGCAATTACTAAGTTCTAACTATGTTACACACACTATTTAATTCTCAGAATAGCAGTATGAGGTGGGCCATGGCCCAAGCAGTATCCAGCAGGAAGTTGGGGCGGGGGTGAGAATGGGAAACACCTCCTGTGCCTGGAGCCTCTGGAGGGTTCTGGGGAAGAAGAGGGAGGGTCTGAGTTTGAGCCTGTGTCTTCTTCCCTTGCAAAGGCTAGCATGCTGGGGAGTGGAGCGCTTGCCTGAATTTCTGTGCAGTGCTGGTTATCTTCGTTCAGGTAGAACATGGCCGTTTGGAAGCATCACAGCATCCGCAGCTCCCGAGTTGTGGCAGCACGCACCCTTTCTTAGACCTTCCCTAGCTCCAGTTCAAGCCTTCTCGTCTATGCAGCCCCTTCCAAAAGTGAAGACGAGCGAGCTTGATCTGACACGGGGGCCTCCAGGACCCTGTTTCATGGGTGCTCTGGGAGGCTGCTCAGATTCCCTCCCACCTGGGCAAGGGGACAGCGCTTCCAGGAGAAACTTGTGGTCCCACTGGGCTTGGCTGGACACGGTGCATGGTAGCTCAGGCCTGTGAAAGGCTCAGATTTGACTTGGCATTAGCTCAGCCATGCAATTATTCCCACCGGGATGCCAAGTTCTCTTTCCCAGCCAAAGGACTTGGCAGAGCTGGAACCCCATGGGGAGGTGAGGGCACCTCGCTGGCCTCTTCTCTCAAGCACACAGCTCCAGCCTCCTCACCCACATTGACCACACACTTGAGCCTGGCAGTCCTGTCCTCATCCAATTATGCCTGGAACAGCACAGGGAGGCATGGAGCCACCGCAAAGGCAGGAGGGGAACAGGGGCTCCCACCCCTGACCCCACAGCTTCCTGGCGGGTGGCCAGCCTCCCTCCCTCCCTGTTGTTCTCAGCCATCATCTCAGAAACCCTGGGAAAGTGGGAGTGGGATTGGCAGAGGCAGCTGGCTCCAGAACTGTCCTCAACCCTGGATTTGGCACTCCCAGGTGGCACTGCAGGGCTGAGTGCTTTATCTTGTCAGAGGAGGGACGTGTGTGAGGAGCACCATGAGGCTTGGACTTTCGAAGATGAGCAGCTGACCCTCAAGTCATCCTGGAATGCAGAGATCTGTAGGAGGTGGCTACGTGGCTCCTTCAGGAGAGAGGCCAGGAGCATGAAAGCAGGGACACGGGGTGGGGGGGGGGGTGCCACCCACAGAACAGGCGGCTGTTGGGAGTGTCAAGACTCCGTGGGCATCAGGCTCCAGGGTGGGTCCTTGCTTAGGACGCCTTGCTCGATCCCAACAACCGCCTTCTGATGTGCTTCTCTTTGGTCACCGAAGAAAAAGTGTCATGAAAACTGGGGCTGTGCCAACCGTGGCCTGGCTCTCACTCTTCACCCCTGTTCACAGCCCAGGCAACAGCCCTGTCTCTCACTTCTCCCAACAACTTTGCTTCAGATTGGCCTGCTTCGCCAGGTGGGGCGTGGGCACGCCCGGCTCTCGGCTTTGATCACAACACCCCCTGCACCCCTTTGCTTCCTTCCCGCCCGCGCCTCGTCCCAGGAACGTTCTCCCCATCTTTTGAAACCTACACTTTGAGATGCTTCCTCACTCCTTCTCCGGCCACTTGAGCTGCAACCGGCTCATCTTCTCCTGTTCCCGTGGCAGGATGCTGTGGCTCTGCCCCTGTCCCTGGGCGGTTGACAGCATCTCTCAGTCACACCCCCTGTATGATCACTGAGTTTCATGACTGGGTCTTACGTCCTTGCAGTGCTGGGTACCAGCACAGCTGCTCAGAGGAAGTCCCGACAGACACAGCAATGGCAGGCAATAGAGGGATGTGCCCGTGTGGCCAACCCCTGTGTCAGCAAAACTGAGCCAGCCCCTGTGATGGCAGGACGAGACTGGGCCGTGGCTGCATGGCCAGCACCTGTGACGGCAGGACGAGGCTGGGCCATGCCTGTGTGGCCAGCCTCTGTGACGGCAGGACGAGGCTGGACTGTGCCTGTGTGGCCAGTGCCTGTGATGGCAGGATTGAGGTTGGGCCATGGCTGTGTAGCCAGTGCCCATGATGGCAGGACCGAGGCTGGGCCATGCCTATGTGGCCAGCCCCTGTGACGGCAGGACTGAGGCTGGGCTGTGGCCGCGTGGCTGGCCCCTGTGACTGCAGGACCAAGGCTGGGCCGTGGCTGTGTGGCCGGCACCTGTGTTGGCAGGACTAAGGCTGGGCCGTGGCTGTGTGGCCAGCCCCTTTGACAGCAGGACTGAGGCTGGGCTGTGGCTGTGTGGCCAGCCCCTGTGACTGCAGGACTGAGGCTGGGCCGTGGCTATGTGGCCAGCCCCTGTGACGGCAGGACCGAGGCTGGGCCGTGGCTGTGTGGCCAGCACCTGTGTTGGCAGGACCAAGGCTGGGCTGTGGCTGCATGGCCAGTGCCTGTGATGGCACGCAGACCCCAGACCCCTGCACCTCTCCTCTGTGGTTAGCAGCTGCCCTGTCACACATTAGGTGTGGCTCCCTCTCTATGCAGCTGCATATTTTGGGAAAGAGGTTGCATTTCCCATGAGAAATTCCTATTTTCAAAAGGAACAGATTGGAAGCTGGGAGTGGGACCTGATCACGAGTAGTCACTTCCATGGAAGCCGCTTTCTGAGTGCAGGTGGCTTAGAACAGAGTGTGCTGTTAGACAGGACGAGAAACTGGGGGCTCCAGGTGGGTCTGCAGCAGCCAGGCCATTTGTGAAGCTCCTCGCTGTGTGAATGTGGGCTACCCGGCGAGTAAGTCTCAATCGACCTTGGAGTCCAGAGGGGTCATCCACACATGTTTTCTGCAGGCAAACTCCACCTTGAAGGATACTGGTGAGCTCAGGCTTAGAAAGATTGTCTGACAGTTTAGGAAGACTCCGTCTCATCCTTTCTTCCATCCCATCGAATGTCTCCGGAAGCATTTCCACCATCAGTTGTCTGCACTGGGTAGGGTTCTGACATCACAAATAACAGAAACCAAGTCCGGCTCATTTAAGCAGTTGGGATTCTGATGCTGCTGATAACAGAAAACGAATCCCACTATTTAAGGAGGAGAGGATTTTGATTTGGACTGAATTAAATGGAGGAATCAAGAAGCGGGTGCTGAAAAAGGCAGTAGCCGGACAGCTCTGCAGAGACGGGGGAGGAGGAAAGGAGACACTCCGTGTGCTGCTGGGGACAGAGGCGCTCCCGGCCCTTCCTTTCGGCTGCTGTTTCCATCTTACACGTGCTGCTCAAACTCAAAGCCATGAGAAGGGGCGTCTGACTGATGTAGCTTCGATAAGTGTCCACCCTGGCTGCAGGAGAGGCACCCCTTTGGTCACTGGGCCCTGGTTTCTGGGGACTGGGTGAGTCCAGAGCCCATGGCGTGGAAGGTAGAGGAGCTTGGAAAACCGGAGGTTCCAGGCTTAGGTTGCTGCATGCAGGGAGAGGAACGACGAGAGGAAGGGAAGATAACAAATTACCCTCTGGCATGTGAGGTCTGGGATGGGGCATCAGGGTGGAGAAGCCAGTTAGTCATCAGCAGACAGTGCAGAGTGGGCTCAGGGCTGGGAGCCACATGGGGTTTGCGGGAGCTGGGAGCTGCTGATGAGAAAGTGGCTCAGAGCACAGAGGAAAGTGGGCAGTGGGGGATGGGGGGCTGCGGAACTCAGACTCTCAGCGATTGCTCGGATGAGGACAAGCAGCCGGCAGGCAAGGCAGGAGGGTTCTGAGGAGGCAGGGGAGCCACTGGTGCTGCCACCGCGCCCGCAGGCCAGCGTCTGCCGGCCACTCTCACCACCACAGCCTCCCCTTATGCACAGCCTGTTCAGGGGCCTTCCTGAAAGTGGCCACCGGCAGTCCTTGGGCCTTGGCTATAGCCTCCATGGGAAATACTTACAGCAGATTCCTTTGCTGGAAACTCATGGAAATTTCTACTGTTTAAAAAAGGTGAAATCTTAACTTTGGAGAAAAGTGAAATCCCTCCCTCCCATAGTGCTTTGGAATGGCAGGTTTTGAGACGAGCCAACCCCAACTTTGACAACAAGACGTGCAAACACTCCTTCCTCGCCCACTGCCCTCTGGCTTTAATGGAGCACAGCTTCGCCTCAGGTCACATGCTACTGCCATAGAGAAGCTGTGCCGCCTGCCCCCCGGGGGAGGAGCCCAGGGGGAAGCCATCGCCTGGGGCACATGCCAGGTCATCCTAGTGCAGGCTCCGGGCTCTGGGCTGGGACAGATGAGACCTCGTCCATGCCGAGGACTCCCACCTCTGAAGAAGGACGCGCTAACTCGGCATGTGGGCCCCACTGTCTCTGCTCCCTTCTTTTCCTGTGCTCCATGGAGAGATGGTCATCACGGTTCCCACACCCCCCAGTGCCCTGTGCTTCCTCTTGGGCCACTCAGCAGAATTCTCGGGCCCTGCCCACAGCATTTGGGTAGGGGCTGTGCCAGTCCTCTGTGAGCTCAGAAGCGCCTGGTGCCTTCAGCCATCTTGGCATTGTCAGGGGAGATTGTTTTTAATTAAAAGTCTGCCTTGGAGTATGTCAAGCACTCCTGTATTTTTACCATTCTTCTTATCTCTATGGCAACGAAAATATCTCAGCATTTACATGGACATCATATTCTTTGCTAATGTAATATCTGAACCGTGTGTGCGGGGGGATGCGGACGGCAGCCGCCTGCTCCTGCTGGCTGGGGATGCTGAAGTTGCCACGACAACCAGGGCCCAAAGATGTCCTCACTAGAGCACTGAATGGAAGCTCTAAATTAATTCACCCACCTATGTTTTTGTGGCTTATGTTGTTAATTGAAATAATAGGAATGGCCTTGCCTGTACTCTCAGAGCACCTGTCCTAGGAACCCGCCCGCGCTGTTGACTTAAGTACACTCATCCATCAGGCTAACCTAGCGTGAAATGGGGAAAGCGCAAGACACGGACGTCGGGCTGCTCCATATTGACTGCGGTCGTGGGGAAGCAGCTTTTCTTCCGTCAGGCTGGAAACACTGGGAATACAATTGTTTATTTTAAAACTTCACTTATGTCTGCTGTCTTCCTCATGGGCTCTGAATCGGAGAAGCACCTCCACAGCCCTGTCAGCTGCTCCTGCTTGGTTAACGAGGGCAGCTTTCAGTGACCTGCCTGCATCTACCCAAATGCCACCAAGGCGGCTGAGTGAGTGGGCCTGTGGGCTGCGTGGCTGTCCTGCCCTTGGAAGCACCGGGTCAGGACCATGCTCCAGCACGTGCCTCGTGAGGCCGTCGTGTACCAGCACCCCTGCCTTGCCAGCTTCTCTGCTTTCCAGGGCTCTCTTACGGGAGCAAATTACGACCTTGGAATCCTAGTTGATTTTCCCTCCAAGGTAAAAATCCTAGGGTTAAGGACACGAAACGAGAGTTTTCTCATCCATCTAAATAAAGAAATGGAAGCCTGGGTTGTTTGTGACACTCTGCCTCTGACGAAGGTCCTATCCTGGCCTGGGGGTTAGATTTCAGGGTTAAGCACTTATCTTTGGGAGGTTGGAGGCAAAAGCATATATTTACATGGCCCCATTTAAAAACCATCACCAGCTGTGGAAATTGGGTCAGCCAGCCAGTGTCATCTGGAAGTGAATTGGCAAGCACAGAGTCAGACGTGAGAGCTGTCTCCCACCACCTTCCATGAAATTCCCTTTCTCTTTCATTCTAGACATTTAGGAATGAGGTGAATGGAGCCAATTTTTGCCCATTATTGTTTTGGCAGGTATTTTTTTTGCCAGACTGGGAAGCCAGTCACAGGCTGTAAGGCAAGAGTCCGGGGCAGGCCCATACCCCAAGGAACAGGAGGATGCAGAGGCCTCAGGTATGGGCCGGTCTAACCTAGGAGAGCTGCAGAGACCTTGAGCATGAGCAAGTCTAGCCTGTAACAGCTGCAGAGACCTCAGGCGTGGACAGGTCTAGCCTGGGACAGCTGCAGAGACCTTGTGTGTGGGCTGGTCTAGCCTGGGGCAGCTGCAGAGCCCTCAGGCGTGGGCCGGTCTAGCCTGGGGGACCTAAGCATGTGGTCCCTGCAGGCCCAAGGAATTCTCAGGCTTTAAGAGAACGGTAAAGGGAAAAAATGCAGAAAATACAGGAACTTACCAGGAGTGAACTTGAAATGTTTCTGCTCTCTATCTTCATATGGGATCAACCTGCACTTGTGGTTTAATTTTTCTTTTCTCTTTACTCGCTTTTATACGGTATGATCAAGAGTTGTGAATTTAATTCCTGTTATCCAGTATCTATCGCCATAGAACAAAACAAAAACGATAAGCAAACAAGCAGATATGCAGAACTGTCTACTTTATTTTGAATGAAATTCTGATTTTCCTGACTTTATTGAAAACATTGCTTCTAGAATGTAAAATGTGTTGTCTAGGAGTCAGATCCTGGGTAAGCTTATCAATAGTGAGTATTATTGATGAAAAGAGCCAGACTCTAAAATATTAAAGAGATTTTTTCTGAGCCAAATGTGCATGTCCATGGCCATGACATGGCCCTCAGAAGGCCCTGAGAACAGGTGCCCAACGTAATCGGTTTTAGGGAGACCTGAGACTTGAAGCAAACACATTTAAGAAAAATCAAATGCTGGTTGGTAATTGGTTGAGTTTATCTAAAGACCTGGCATCAACAGAAAGGAATGGCTGGGTTAAGGTAACTCTGGAGACCCAAGATCTTTTTTTCTTTTTTGGAGACAGTCTCACTCTGTTGCCCAGCCTGGAGTGCAGTGGCACGATCTCAGCTCACTGCAGCCTCTACCTCAGGGTTCAAGCAGTTCTCTGCCTCAACCTCCCAAGTAGCTGGGATTACAGGCATCTGCCACCATGCCCAGCTAATTTTTGTATTTTTAGTAGAAACAGGTTTCACCATCTTGGCCAGGCTCGTCTTGAACTCCTGACCTCATGATCACCTGCCTCAGCCTCCCAAGAGATCAAGTTCTTATGTGCAGAGGAGGCCTTCGGGTAGCAGGCTCAAGAGGGAATCGGTTGTAACTTGTTTCTTATCGGACTTAAAGTCTGTGTGGATGTGAATGCGGAGAGGGAGAAGGAGGCGCGTCCAGCCCCCATTTCCCGTCATGGCCTGAACCAGTCTCTGAGTTAAGGTTTTAAAGAGCCCTGCTTGAGAAGGAAGTCCATTCAGATGGCTGGGGGCCTTCACGTTTCATTTTTCATTTCCAGTGTTAACGGTAATAACAGAGTGAGAAGCTGACGGGGGCATAGAGGGAATACAGGCTTTGGGGGCCGAAAGGCCAACTTCCAAGTTCCCAACTTCCAGAGCTGTCTGCAGAGCCTCCATCCTCTGGGCTCCTAGTTCCCAGCTCCAGGTCAGAGGAAAGCCACTCCCTCCCGGGCGGTGGTGAGGACCCTGTAGGAAGGGCACTGAGGGAAGAGCACTCCTTCCTCTATGCAGAAAACAAGATTCCTTGCTTGCAGGCAGCAAGGCCAGCACCTAGCAAAGCTGAGCAAACCCACCCTCCTGTCCCCGTGGGCAGCTCAGCTTCACCTCAGGAGCAGCTGGGGCTGGTGGGGCTGGTAGGGGCAAGGGAGAGCTGGGGGCTGCCCCCAGGGTGGCTCCAGGCCTCCTGGGCACTGATAATCACTCTAATGCTTTTCTGACTGCTGATTTTAAAGCCATTACCAGGAAGGCTTTTACGAGGATGACTTTCACTTTATAGCTGCAATGCAATCTGCATTGTGCCGTCTTTTCATGCCTTCGGCTAAAAACATGGATGACCTAAGGAGAAGCCCAGCGTGCCAGGCGTACCCATGGCCGCCAAGCCTCAGGAACAGAGCTCGGTTTACTTGGGGGAAGGGCAATCCTTTGTAGAGGGCATGACTTTTAGTAGTTGGGTCTAGCTTTTTATTATTGTTTGTAGAAAGATAGCCAAATTATACTTTGCTTGAGGAGATGAGATTTCTACCCCAACTTAAAACTTCTTCCTTTTAAAAGAAATAGTAAGTCATTGTGGTCACACATGATTGTTTTCAGTTAAGTGGCAATTTTAGGCAGATTTGCTGCCAGAAATACTTGGGCGGTAAAAGAACAACAGGTATCGCGTATAACCACTGCGCCGACTCAGTTACCATTGCCATGAGAAGCGGCATTCCCCAATTGTCCTACAAACATATTTAGAAGGTTTTCCAATGTTTGAATGTCTGCCCTTGGCTAGTTTTAAAGTAAGAGTGTATTGTTAAGTATGTATTTGAATATCCACATCAAATAATTCCCTGTTACATAGATTTGTGCTGTTTAAATAAGAAAAGGGCTCATGGAGATTGGACGGTACCCTGGAAGGAAGGAGGATTTTTACTGTCTGAGAAAATACGATTGTTAGACTCTTGGCTGAATGATATCAAATCAGGAACTGGGTTGGGAATTGAAAATTAATTTGGGAGCATTTCTAAGTCAATAATTGGGAACCTGGAGAATCAGAGCAGATGCATGCCACAGAAGGAAGCACAGACCTCAGCGCCTCGCTCATCAGCGAGTCCAGCTCAGTGACTGTGGCTGCATCTGGCCCATCATCACCAGGATCTGTGCGTTTGTGGCTGTGAGGGCCCTCCAGCCAAATTTCTGGTGATAAGTGATGAATCATGAGAAACACCAAGGGAAGTTGAGGCTTCAAAGAAGTCTTTTTTCATTTTTCTCCTTAATGTACTACATTCATTATGGCCTTATAGTGATTTTCCCCATACCTTTGTATATTTAATTTCCTTTTTAATAGACAAACTGTCATGGGAGGTTACACAAAGCATTATTATTCAAAGGAATGTTTATATCACTCAGATAAATATCATGGAGAATTATGGATTGGGAGTATATTTATTTCATATACAACAGAAAAATGACTGTGTATTATCAAGTAAATACATGCTATATTTAAATAATGTGATAACTATCACCAATCGCCAAGTTTTTCTCTGGTGTTCTGAAATTAGAATATACAGAAAGGCAAATTAATATTTAAACTCTCCGTGTGATTTTGAGAATCTATAATATGCATCACAAAGAGAGATGACTTTGGGCCGTGTGGGGGTGTGATGGTATCGTAAACAGGCTGGCTGCAGGGGGCCTGCGGAAGTCACACGTGCCCAGCAGCCTGGAGAACGGGGCAATACCTTGAGCGCTCAGATAATTCCATTATTATGAAAGCATTTCTTGCCTGTGGCTCTTCTGCGGTCACCGTATAAAGTACTTGAAACAAAACAATGTGTGATCTTCATGTGCTTTGAGATCTAGGCTACAGACAGAACAGATAGGCCGAGTTTAACTGTGTAATTACTAAGCATACATAAAACACGCGTGTTATTTTGTGCAAGTCAAGGGTGGTCTCTGAAAAGAAAAGTATGACACAGGAGTGGAAAGTTTTGACTCGGTGGCATCTCTCAGGGTGGGAGGTGAGCAGCGCCGGCCTGGCGGTTGGTCAGAGCTGCGTTTGGACAAATGGCTAGTCTGGGACGAATCTCCCACAGCTCCAGCTGTCTCAACTCATTTCGTTTTCTACTCTCGGTTTAATCCAGCACAATTTCCTGTCTATCCCTGGATGAGTTAAAAGTAAAACATTCAAATTCAAATCTGCCCTAAAACCCTGGGAAGGATAATGAATTTAGTCAAAGATGCCCCGCTATGAGAAATTCAGCCGTGGGACATTCACCGCGATGCCTTTCGGCTCCTGAAAGGACCTGTAGATTTGTTCTTCTCTTTTTCCGTTCCTTAGCAAATTAAAAAAAACAAAACAAAGAATGAAGAAGCAACTGGTGCCAGCAGACTTGGTGCAAGTGAGCCAGTCGTAGGAGCCGCCCAAGCTCACTTAGGAAAATTGCCGAGAGAGAGCAGCCGCACCCAGAAGGTGGAGACACCCTGGGGTCCCAGGCAGCACAAGGCTAGAGACCCTGCGCGTAGCCACAGCCGTGTGTCCATGCGTAGCGTCGTCAGGGTCCACATGCTCTTCCTCCTGGCTAACTGAAACCCGTTTCAGCCATTCTGGAATCACAGGGCTGGCCAGAACGTTGGGAGCAATACATGCAATGCCTTCATTTTGTGAGTGAGTGCCCTTGAGAGCTGACACCTCTCGCTTGACTGTGACAGGTCATAGCTGAATGCGGACCCCTCTAATTTGAGATTTGTGTAGACAGATAGACCTTCTCTATAAGAAGCCACTCACATAAGTAAGTCACTCTGCCTGACCAGCGCCCTAATCCCTTCAAACCATCCTAGCATGGCATATTTTCTTTCTCTGTTTTATGAGAACAATTTTGAATACATGTAAGTATATGATATTATACATATTTTAATAGGCACCTGGGAGATTCCGGGAACTGTGTCAGTTTCTCTAAGTCAGTATCTTATAAAATCCTCAGAAAAACGCTGCCAGGCAAATAATATTCACACTTTTAAAAGTGGGGGAGTGAGGTACACAGAGGTTAAGTTTTTCCCCCACTGAGCTAGTGAGCACTGACAGGCATGGGGCCACACTCTTGTCCGCTGGAGTCTGTTTGGCCAGCAGTATGTCACAGCATTTCCATCTTCCCCAACCTGCTTCATTCTCTAAACATCGATTTAAACTCAGACACCCCATTGACAGTCCTGCACAGCCAGGTCCCGGAGGACCAAGTTCTTCCCAAGTCCAGCACAGCCGGGCCCCGGAGGACCAAGTTCTTCCCAAGTCCAGCACAGCCGGGTCCCGGAGGACCAAGTTCTTCCCAAGTCCAGCATAACCGGGTCCCGGAGGACCAACTTCTTCCCAAGTCCAGCACAGCCGCGTCCCGGAGGACCAAGTTCTTCCCAAGTCCAGCACAACCGGGTCCCGGAGGACCAAGTTCTTACCAAGTCCAGCACAGCCGCGTCCCGGAGGACCAAGTTCTTCCCAAGTCCAGCACAGCCGGGTCCTGGAGGAGCGGCCTCTTCTTAAGTCCAGCACAGCCGGGCCCCGTAGGACCAAGTTCTTCCCACGTCCAGCACAGCCGGGTCCCGTAGGACCAAGTTCTTCCCAAGTGCAGCACAGCCGGGTCCCGTAGGACCAAGTTCTTCCCAAGTGCAGCACAGCCGGGTCCTGGAGGAGCGGCCTCTTCCCGAATCCAGCACAGCCGGGTCCCGGAGGAGTGGCCTCTTCCCGAGTCCTGCACGTCACTTGTCTTGCAGTTCCTGCAGTGGAGGCCATGTCATCGATGTGACTCCCCTCCCAGCCCTGAGTCTTGCAAAGACCTTATATGATGCCTTGCAGCTGAGTGGATGGTGGCATCAGCCACATGACAACCAAGGACCAGGCATCCAGGATCCAAGTGTGTGCTGTAATCCAAGAAAACTTAATCCACCACATATGAGTGACGTGCACATCAGTCATTCTGCACGTGGCCATTAGTCGTCAACGGTGAGCGGCTCTAGTGACATCAGTAACTGGTATGCTTCTAAAAAGCCAGTGCCCTGCCCTGCTTCCTTTATTTTATTGATCCCAATGAACAGCATCAGCGTCAACAGCTCCCCTTTTGCACAATGGAGTCCCTGATCGATGCCCCTTCCCTCATCCCTCATGCCCCACACCTGTTTCTTTCTCTCTTCATCTCTCTGCATTGTGCACACACACGAGCACCCTCACACATGTGCACACATACGTACGTGCACACACACGCACAGACAGGTAAAGGTTCCTGTGATGGCCTGTCTGTTCCGGCTGGCCCCACACAGCATCTGCCAACGCTGTGCTTAAGTGGACGGCAGTCTTGAAGGTGCCTCACACGGTATCATCAGATGCAGGACCGACCTGGTTATGGAGGACACCCACGGCAACCTCTGCTGTCCCCTGGCTGCCACAGCCACGCCGTGGCACCAGCGCCCTAGGAAGGAAGGCTCCTGCTGCCTGCAATCCAGAGGACGCTCGGATTCCTGGTGGTAAACACACTGGGCCTCCCCACTCATCCTCCCGCCAACAGCCAACAGCCTGGGCATCCCTTCTGTTTGTTCTGTCTCCCAGATCTGTGACCTCTCCTTTGAGAATGCAACATCACTATAAATAATAGTGCTCCTGAAAGATGAAAGGAGGCAAACTCCTAAATATTTTATAATTACAGATAGATAGATGATGATGATAGATAGATAGATAGATAGATAGATAGATAGATAGATGACAAAGAGACAGAGAGAGATGCGTGCTTGTGATGTGACTCCTACCTTAACCATCTCATAAAAATACCCCATTGACTCGCTGCGATGCCCCGTGATGTTATGCGGTGTATTTCCATGTCGCACCGTGCTCTGCAAGGGAAGGCTGATGGACTCTGACCCGCTTCTGCACCAGAGCTTCTAGGTCTGTTCACAGGAGGAGGGCACAGGAGTCTACCACATGTCTTGGGCAGCAGGGATGGGTGCACACTCACGCACCACACACACACACACACACACACACACACACACATGCGCGCGCATTTCAACCTTTGAAAACACGGAAGGAATAAAGGACACTGTTGTGCTTTCAGAACTCAGATACCTCAGAGGAGCGAATGCATGAGAGTTCCATTCAGTGAATGAACCAAGTCAGGATAAATCTCTCTTTGGGGGCGAGCTGAGAAATCTGTTTTTGTTGTAAATGCTTCCTAGCTCTGGGGAACCTTGAAATCTTCCCCTACGTGGGTGAGGATGGCTACACCTGGATGGGAAGTCATTGATATTGATATATAACTTCTCAGGAGGGCAGGTTTTGGGTAGATAGGGGCTACATGTTGATTATCCACCGTGGGGAAACAAGCCTGTGGTGTGCCACCAAAGGTGAGTTTTGGATACCTGTCGGATGGACACTGACTTCAAGGGCTAATAGCACAGCCATTGGCATTTCCGTTAGACTCTCACTGACTTGTACTTAATATACTCTGCTACCAGTGAGAGCTGAAGGGCTAATTTGCTTTGGTGCTTTTTTGTGCATTAGTGTCCATTATAAGGTAATGGGTGTCTGTCAGTGTCAGAATGTCAGCCCCAGTTAATCAGGCTCACCACTTCTCCCCGGCAATTGCTAATCACTGGACCATCCCAAGCCACATGGTACTAAATACCTTTTTGACCACTGCAAACAGCATTTACGGCCAACAGGAGGGAAAGTGACATTTAGTGTCTCATAATTAAACTGACAAGCAATATTGATTAGGATAGAGTTTTTTTTTTAGGAGACACTTTTTATAGGAGGATATATTTTGTGCTGTATATATGTTATGATTTATGTTAAGCATTATTCATTAAGTATTAATATAATATGGGTTAGATATTAGATATTAGATGTAAGCTATATTTGATAAGCTATTTCATAAATATAAATAATTAATTTATTTGAGACAGAGTCACTCTGTTGCCCAGGCTGGGGTATAGTGGCATGATCTCAGATCACGGCAGCCTCCGCCTTCCGAGTCCAAGCGATTCTCCTGCCTCAGCCTCCCGAGTAGCTGGGCCTACTGGCATGTGCCACCGCGCCTGGCTAATTGGTTTCACTAGGTTGGCCAGGCTGGTCTCCAACTCCTGACTTCAGGTGATCCACCCACCTCAGCCTCCAAAGTGTTGGGATTATAGGTGTAAGCCATCGTGCCTGGCCTCCAATATTTAGTTTTTTGAAGAGTTATATCTGGTTAGAAAAGATAATATATGCAGAGTGACCGATGGTGTTTAGAAGATCAAGCAGATGGAGATGCAGGCTTGATCAAGAAGCCGTAGCCACCCACAAATGCCCTGAGCTCAAAACGATGGAATTCCCAAGCCCGGACGTTCAACAAAGACTGAGCCTCGGGGGTGCTATGAACTATGGGCCCTTCCTGCCCACTACTCAAGAGGAAGAGACGCCTCCTGTGTGTGGTGGTCCGACTGGCCCCGGGGGAGGGCGTGGGAAGCAGGGAAGTGGGAATAGTGCAACACGCAGATGGGATGTTTAGTGACTCAGGTGACAGTCACAGGTGACATCCCGGCCCTCAGAGACCCAGGTCCGTGGCGTCCCGCTGACCTGCACCTCCCGCAAGCCTGGATGGTAGCTGGCCTCACTCGCTCAGCAGGTGATCAGCGCAGAGCCTTAGGCCAAGGGCTTGGCCGCTGTAGGCTTTTTATAAATCCATGAAGATGTGTGAGATCTTTTCAGAATCCAGGATAAGAAAACTACAAAACTGTAATTCGTACTTTTTTTTAGTTTAAAATTTACTTTTTTCTGAGACAGGGTCTCGCTCTGTTGCCCAGGCTGGAATGCAGTGGTGCAGTCACACTCACAGCCTTGAATCCTGGGGCTCAAGTGATCCTCCCACCTCAGCCCCCCGAGTAGCTGGGACCATCAGCACGTGCACACCACCCTGGCTGATTTATTCTTCGTTTTTTTTGTAGAGATGGGGCCTCGTTATGTTGCCCAGGGTGGTCTCTAACTCCTAGGCTCAAGTGATCCTCCTGCCTCAGCCCCCCAAAGCACTGGGATTACATGTGTGAACTACTGTGCCTGGCCCCTAAACTTTCTAATTAAATGTTTTAAAAACAGTATCAGGTAAAGTTTGCAAATGGTTGCACTGAGTTTCTGCTGCAATTGTACCACCTTTGGAAATGGCTCGTAAGTCAGTTTTCCTTACTCATCAAGCATCCCTGAGTGTGCACAGAGTGCCAAGGCAGCCTGGCCAGCTGCAAGTCACATGGGTTCGCGGCTGCCAAATGGCAGCACAGAGGAGCACACAGGCAGTGCCTGGGAGGCGCTCGGCTCCCGCCAAGTCCCTATTACGTTAATTTACTTCCTGGTCATAATCACCCAGGCTCTGAGTGCTATTGCTATTTCTATCCTATAGATGAGGCAGAGAGATTTTAAGTAACTTTTTTCCAGATCGTACAGCTTGGAAAGGCGGAGCTGGGCTTTCCACACAGCCCTTGCTGCCTCTCAAAAGAACAATTATAAAGTCCTTCCAAAGTCTTAAAGCAACAATCAGGTTAAATACGAGGTATGTGGGCACTTGTGTGTTTCAAATGATGTGCAGCAGCGACTTTCAGTGTAGTCAAGGGTGCTTGGAGCTCTCTGGCACCTCCAGAGACCTGGAAGGTGATCAGGAATGGAAGCCGCATGGATCCATCAAATTGGCTCCCAGGGTGGCACTAGAGGCTTTGCTACAGAGCCCGGCCTGGAAAATGACGGCCGCAGTCCCCATGGCCTTGGGCCCAGCGTGCTCCCCAGCAATGACAGCCCTTTGCCTTTTGTCTGTCCACCCCTGCCAGACTCAGCTGGATGAGAGGGATGGACGAGGGTGCTGCCTGGTCACTGCTGCCTTCTCTAGCCCTCCTCAGAATGAGAGTCAGTCTTGTCTGAATGTGCAATCTTTGAATGAATTGAGATTGTTCCTATTTGTCATTTTATTAGCAACTCATTACAGCCATTTCTTTGGGATTAAAAAGAGAAGAAAAAAGGAACATAAGTAAAAAGAGTGAGCTAATGGCTCACCCAGAATGCTGTGGCAATTTATGGTGTCTTGAATGAAATGGCAGAATTGCCATAATGTTAAATTTAACATGTTTTATTTTAGCAATGATCATCTGATCATATCTCTGAGCTCAGCCAGCATTACAAAAGTATTTTTCATAATTGTAAATTCATTCACTCGAAGATGGTTCAGAATGACTTCAGAGACCGCATTACCAAATGTTCAGCTTCAAAGTGACTTTGCCCTGTCATGTGTGACTTCAGTGATGGGAACAGAACGGGGATGTCTTCTGCACATACAGAGGAGTGCAGAAGAGAGGGGCCAAAGCCTGGTGGACTGCAGGCTCTCAGAGCACAAATTGTCGCGGGTACTTTTCCTCTTCAAAGTATTTGCCAATATTTGTTTCTCCGTCCTGTCATGGGCACCGAGGTTCTCCTCAGTGTCTCTGTCCTTCTCCCTTTTGACGTGAATAGGTCAGGAGGTTGCCCGTGCTGTGCCTGCCCTGAGCCAGGGTGTCCTGGGTGTGATGACCACCACATGGCATGGGTGGGGCCTGCTGGAGGTGCTGCTTGCTGCTTGGTTGGGTTGATTCTGGCTCTGGGGAAGGCAAAGCCCTGTTCCCACGAGTAGAGGGGTTGCATGGGATCCTTAGCTCGTACCATGCTAGTTGCTGAGTCACTCCTAGTAACTCTTAATAAATATGACTGGTCATGCACAGAATGCAAAACCCTTTTCTCTCTGTGGGCAGTTCCTCAAGCTGAGAGCAAACATCAGCACGGGGGAAGATTTGGGACCCGTGTGTGCACCCTGCTGCCTGGACTCTTGTTAAACATTGCAGACGGTGTGATGAACCTGTCGGAAAGCGTGGCTGGCTGCTCACCTCCAGGGCAGCTGCTTAGGAAGACAGTGCACAACCTGGGGATGAAGAACTGTTTCTGAAAGCAAGCACTAGGGAGGCTGGGGCAGGAGGATCATTTGAGCCCAGGAGTTGGAGGCTGCAGTGAGCTATGACTGTGCCACTGTACTCCAGCCTGGGTGACAGAGCAAGACCTTGTCTCTAAAATATAAATAAATCTTTAAAAACCAAGCACAAGGCTAGCCTTCCACTGAAGCCCATGCTCTCTAGTGCCCTGTGCCGTGGTGCCCACTAGGAGATGGGTTTGGGCGTGGCCTGCAGCCCACTGCTCTCCAGCATCCCATGGTGGTGCCCACTGTGAGGTGGGGTTGGGTGTGGCCTGCAGCAGGCCCTCCAGGGCTGGTTTTCATCCCGACTCCATTGCTGATGCTGGCTGAACTGGGAGCAGGCCCCCTCCCTCTAGGCCATGTGGCCTGGTGACCCACTCCATGGGGCCGTGGCAGCCGAGGGGAGAAGTGAATGCTTTGCTTTGGGTTTTACTCTGTACATTCTGCTACCAGGAAACGCTCTGGATCCTTAGCCAGACTTCTCCTGTCTTCTCTGGGCCAGCCCTTTCCTCAGGTGGGGCTGGCACAGGAGGCCAAGGCCGCAGCTCTGGGAGGGGGCCTTCCAGGGCTGACTTCAAGCGCCATGTCCCCACATCACCGCCGGCAGGACCTCCGCGCACAAGTGGGAAATCGCCCACAACCCACCTCCATCCAAGAATGACCATTAATGTTTACTTTGACCACTTCTCAAGTGACTGTGGAAGCCCAGCTGGGAGGTGCGCACAGGCCGGGGCCTAGGCCACAGGAGCACACAGTTCCCAGCTTGCTTTGAATCGATTGTTTCTCTTAAACTCAAAGCAAAATATTTAAACAGACCAAGTAATATTTCTTTTTCTAATCCAGGTGTGCACATGTACATGAGGCCTATGATTTTCCGTTTTGCCTCCGCTTTTACGGATCTGTGCAGGTGGCACCCAGCGTGGTGGCGATGACACAGGTGGGCTCTGGGGGCTCCCACACCCTCCCTATGCTGACTGCACAGACACGGGGCAGCCCAGGAACAAGAGGCGCCCGGCGACAGAACGGGCCCAATTGCGTCCAGGAATCGAAAAGCCATGCGAGTTTTTCTCATGCCTTATTTTTAGAGGAAAAATATTTGTGACTTCTTTCTTAAAGGTACATTTTTAGTTAGCTTCTTACGACTTCCCCATATGGAAATGTTTCTATATTTTCACAAATCTAAGTTAATGATACCTTTTACAACCAGCCCCCCAACCCCAGCGGCCTCCAGAAGATGACGAATAACATATACGAAATAAAATCATCAGCTGAAGAAAGCTTCTGATGTATGTGTTTTTAAACATTATCGTGGCTGACTCTGTTTTATTTTATTTTTGGATGGGGAGAGCGTTGTCTCGTTAGTTGCAAGTTTATCTTTAGGTTTGAGAGAACAAAACGCCCAGTTTGTCACTTGTCTGATATTAGCATGATGGACACAGCACGATTCGTAGGGACGTTTTTAACCCAGAGAGCAGCCATCCATTTACATCTCTGCTGTAGAATAAGAACTTCTGGCACTTGTAACTGTTTTCCAAGCTATTGCATGAGCCCGTTTGACAGGGAGTGGAGGGAGCTGCTGGGGAGGGAGCAGAGGGGGATGTTGGGGAGGGAGAGGAGGGGACTGCTGGGGAGGGAGAGGAGGGGACTGCTGGGGAGGGAGAGGAGGGGACTGCTGGGAAGGGAGAGGAGGGGACTGCTGGGGAGGGAGAGGAGGAGACTGCTGGGGAGGGAGTGGAGGGGCTGCTGGGGAGGGAGTGGAGGGGGCTGCTGGGGAGGGACTGTTGGGTCCAGGCCCCACAGCTCTCAGGAGGACAAGCTGGGACTTGAGACCCCTTGGGCTCTGAAGCTTGCAGGCCCCCCGCTGCAAGTTCCTCAACTTCCAACACTCTGGTTGTCTCCATGCTGGAATGCCAAGTGTCCAGTGGCTGACTTCCAAGGAGCTCACCCTAAGTACTGCGTCCTGTGCAGGCAGAGACATTCCGCATAAAAATACCCCAGAGCCAGAAAGACACCTGCAATAAAGTGGCTAAGGGAAATTCACATTTTAAAGTCAACAGAAAGAGTAAAGTGATCACTTTTTATTTATTAATATCATTTTATTATTTCCAAATGCTTGATTATAACTACATTCAGAAGGAAATGTTGATGCCATATTAGAGAATATTAAAATATATGAGAATAAAAACTATGGTGCCCAATAAACCTTGTTTCATCCTCCCGAGTGGAACTCAGGCCAAGGAACGTAGGAGTCGGGTTTCTTCAGTTTGCTCCTTTTTAATGAAATGTAACTAGAACTATTGGCTTCTTTCAAAAGTGTAAAGGAAACTGATTCAGTTTCAGTCGAGTTGCTGGATGGAGTGGTTGTCATTCCTGAGCAGTATCTAGTGTGAATAGACTGCAGGTAAAAAGGCCCCTTCCTGTTAAGCAGGCATTTCCCCACGCATACGGCGTGCAAGCGACATTCTGCGCACGCCTGAAAGTTGAGGCTGAGGACTCATTTACGTTGCTCTCTCTGGGTGTCCAACCGTGCCTGATATAAATATTTTATGAGGCAAACCTGCAGGTTTCTGAAGATTAGATGTCTTATCAAGTTGACCCTTATAATTATGTTGTCTTCTGCAGCCATAGGATTGCTTTTAATTTTGCAGTTCTTTGGTAAATATTGAACCATAGGAAGGTATACAATTGTAAGCACAGATGACTGAGGATAAAAACCATGTAAACAGAGTTCCTCGACATGGGAGGAAAGACACATTTCCGTTCCGCCGCTCTACAGAAGTGATCACACGGAGGTGAACTGGGAGAGGGTGAACGGTGCTCACCTTTCTGACTCTCGCTCTGTAGCCATCGCTTCCAGGGCCTTGGGCTACCCTCTCCGTGTGTATGTTGCAATGAAACGTTGGTAGTGAAATCCAGTAGCCTGGGGAGGGGCTGGGCTGTGGGGAGTGAGTGCTTATGCATTTGCACCCCCCACCTGTCTCTTCTCATCATCATTGTGCATTTCGGCTCCCCATGGCTGGGGCTGGCCTTTGGAACCTCCTTGATTCCGTGTTAGCGGGTGGGTGGTTCACACAATCTCTCTGCCAGGCTGAGCTGACCGATGATATCACTGCTCAGGATCCAGTTTCTGCCAAGGAGGATCAGAATCTCTCCTGAAGAAGCAGCCGAGACTTAAGTGAGGTGACACCCACGGGCCGACGGCATTTCTTCAGCTGTGCTAGCCTCTCTGTCAGGGGCCCACTCTGTCAGGGGCCCTGTGTCATTTCTCCCAACCGTGGCAGAGCTGGGACTTGAACCAAGGCCCCCCTACTTTCTGATCTCTTGTTCTCTTGCAACAACTATAATGATATGGCTCACATGCTGCTCTGTGAAATCCATACCGTTAACACGAATCAGCACGTGGAGTCTTTGCTGTCCCCACCTCCCAGATGGGGAAACTGAGGCAGGAGAGCTGTGCAACGGGAAGGGATAAGTCTGCATCCCAGGTGGGCATTTGTTTAGGACTCAGGACAGATGTCTTCGTGGCAGCTGTGGCCTTCTGGAGGACCTACCTGGGGCAATGGCCTCCTGGTGCCTCTTCTTCCCTTTTGCCCTGATGCTGCCCTATTCTGCACCCTGTACTAAGCTGGTAGCCTTTGGGGAAGTAGTAAAGTAGAATGGAATGGATTCCTCTCTCCTGTAAATTACCCATGTAGGACCAATTCAGACTTAAGCATCCACTCCCCAGTGACAAGTTGTTAGTATCTCCTCAGAAAAATACGGCCTCTGGGCTCTGTTCTCTGGGCCTTTCTCAGTTTTACACTTCTGAGTTGTGCACCCAAGCACGCTCATCATCTCCTTCATCCTCTCCTGCCTCTGCTGCCTCCCCAGTCCCCTTCCCACCTCCTTCCACCTCCCCTCCCTCTTCCCTTTCTCCTCCTCCTCTTCCTCTTTTTCCGTCTCCTTCTCTTTGTTCTATGCTATAATTCAGTTGCCTTAAAAATAACTTTTCATTCTATTCTGAAATAAGGATAAATTCACAGGAGGTTGCACAGACATGTACAGGGAAGTGGCAGGTGCCCAAACCCCGCCTTCCTCAACGGCAGCCTCTTGCATGCCTGTAGGACAATACTGAGAGCAGAACACTGACAAGGGCGCCCTTCAAGGGCTCGTTTAGATTTCACCAGTTGTACATGGACATGCTTCTGGTGTGGACACAATCCTATGCCATGAATCACCCGCATCACACAGTATGTGCTTTTGGAGATTGGACAATGTCACAAAGCACGATCTTCCTGAGGTCCACCCAGTTTTTCCATGTACGAATGATTTGGTTTTTGGTATTGCTAAGTAGTAATCTATGCTGTGGATACATCTTGGTTTGCTTAACCATTGATCTACTGAAAGGCACTTGGATTGTTTTCAGTTTGGGCTTCTCTTGTATGAAGTTGCTGTGGCCATTCACATCTGGGTTTTTGTACGTACCTAAATTTCTTCGGAATACAAGCCCAGGAGCACAGTTGCTGGGTTAGATGGGAAGTTGATTTCAGTTTTTGTTGTTTTGTTTTGTTTTTGTTTTTGAGATGAAGTCTTGCACTATCACCCAGGCTGGAAGGCAGCGGCACAATCTCGGCTCACTGCAGCCTCTGCCTCCCAGGTTTAAGTGATTCTCCTGCCTCAGCCTCCTGAGTAGCTGGGACTACACGTGTGTGCCACCACACCGAGCTAATTTTTTGTATTTTTAGTAGAGACAGGGTTTCACCATGTTAGCCAGGATGGTCATTATTATTTTTGTTTTCACTACTGTGATAAATATACAGTGATATCTCATTGTGATTTTAATTTGCATTTTCTTAACAGCTAATAATGTTGAACTTCTTTTCATGTACTTATCTGAATGCCCTCTTTGGTGAAATATCTATTCATGTCTTTTGCCCATTTTCTCATTAGGTTGAATTTAGAGATTTCTTTGCAAATTTTAGATACAAGTTCTTTGCCAGATACATCATTTGCAAAAATTTATCTCAATCTTTTTTTATCCTCTTGACATTAATAAAAATTTTTTTTGATGAGTTCTAATTTATCATTTTTTTTGGTATCAAGTCTAAGCATTCTTTGACTAGCCCCAGGTTCTGAAGATTTTCTCTTGTAATTTTTTTTTTCCTAAAAGTTTTAGGGTTTTATATTTTACCTGAAGCCTGTGATCTATTTTGAGTTAATTTTTGTATCAGGTATGAAGTTTGGATCAAGGTCCATTTTTTGTGCCTATGACTGTCCAATGGTTCCAGCACCATTTGTTGAAAAGGCTGTCCCTCCTTCATTAAGTTGCTTCCACACTTTTATCAAAAATCTGTTGGGTGTATTTCTGTGTGTCTATATCTGGATTCTCTGCTCTGCTCCACTGATCTATGTGGCTGCCCCTCTGCCAACACCACACTTGATTACTATGGATATGGTATGTCTCTAAATCTGGTAGACTCATTCCTTCTACTTTATTCTTCTTTTTCAAAATGGCTTTGGCTATTCTAGGACACTCTTATTTCCATATATATTTTATAATAAGCTCATATATGCTTACAAAAAATATTTTCTAGGATTTAAATAGCAATTATATATAAAAATAAAAAATAAAAATAAAATAAATAGCAATTATATTAAACCTATACATCCACTTGGGAATATTTGACATTTTCACTATGTTAAGTCTTCTAATCCATGAACATAGTATGTCTTTCCAATTATTTAGGTCTTTTGAAATTCATTTCTTCATACAGATTCTATACATCTTTTTTCCTTTGGGGCAGTTGTAAATGGTATTAATTTCTGATTTTGATTTCCACTTGTTTGTTGTTAGTTTATAAAAATGCAACTGATTTTTGTATTAACTTATATCCTACAACCATGTTGAACACATTTATTAGTTTTAAGAGCTTTTGTAGATTCCTTGGAATTTTCTACATGGAAAATCATCTGCAAATATAGACCATTTTCTTTTTTCCTTTCAATCTATATGTCTTTTTTTTTTTCTTCTTGTCCTCACTAGAACTTCTACTTCTAGGCTGAATAAGAGCGGTGAAAGCAGACATGTTTACCTTTTGCCAAACTCAAGGAGAAAGCATTCAGTCTTTTACCATTAAGTATGATACTAGCTATAGATTTTTTTTGTAGGTGCTATTTAGAAAGTTTATGAAGTTCCTCTGTATCCATAGGTTGCTCAGAATTCTTATCATAAGTAGACACTAGATTGTATCAAGTCCTTTTTCTGTGTCAATTAGCATGAGCATGTGATTTTTCTGCATCAATTAGTATGAGCATGGATGACACTGATTTATTTTTGGATATTGAGTCAGCTTTGCATACTGAAAATAAGTCCCAATTGGCCATGGTGTATTATTATTTTTGTGCATTTCTGGATTTGGTTGGCGTGTGTGTGTGTGGTGTGTGGTGTGTTTTATATCCAAGTTCATTAGAAACATTGGTCTGTGGTTTTCTTTTACATTTGGCTGGTTTGGGTATTAAGATAATACTGGCCTCATAAAATCAGTTGGGAAGTGTTCCTCCCTGTTCTATTTTCTGGAGAAGATTGTGTACAATTGGCTGTAACTCTCCCTTAAATCTTCATAAGATCCTTCAGTGAAGCCATCTGAGCACGGACATCTCTTTCTCTAGAGTTTTAAAATGGCAGATTCAGTTCTTTAAAAGGTATGGTTCGACACACATTTTCATCTTTGAAAAGCCAGAGGCAGACTCTGTGAGAGCTTCTTCAGCAAGAAGCACAGGTTTGTGGTGCGGTGAAGGAATGAGAGAAGCAGATGATGTGGACGGGTGCTGTCAGGACCCTGACATTCCTGTCCTACAACATGGTCCATTGACGGAATGCAGCATTGATGCTGAAGTTCACCTTTCTCCTTATATTTCTATTCTTAAGACATTTTTTATATCATTTTGATAAACTTAGTCATTTCTTATTTCTCTTACTCTTTTTAAAACCATGGATCCTTACAGGGTGGGAATGCTTGTGGTTCTAACCTAGCTTCCACGCTCTTTTTTTCTCCCTCTATTGAATTTAGAAGTGTTTCCAAAGTTGATTTCTTTGCTTGAGTAAAAAGCAAGCATCTGCCTCAATAACTGATGGAAGCTGAAAATCGATTCCTGGAAATATCCTTATTTGTGTGAAGTAAAGTTTTAAACCATCCACATTACAGCAGCAAATGCATCACAGGATCCCCCATGACCTATAGCGATGCCAGTCAAGGGAGCCCGAGTTAAAGAGTGTAATGCTTCTGGACTGTGGCCTCTCCTTTCTAAGCTGCTTAAAAAGAAATGGAAGGCTACACAGATGCTCTCTGTATCTGGTACACTGGCTACGGCTATGCAGCACTTGACAAATTCCTTTTTCTCTGGGATCTAGAAGAATACTTGCCACCAGGTAATGTTTATAAAGGGCTTTCGTGTGCATTATTTCAGAAATATGTTTTTTTATTTAGCTCAGAGAGAGATGCAAATTATGTCATCAAGACCCATGGCAAGATAATTTGCCTTATCAAATATATCTTGCAAATGTTCCAAAGATATTTTATGTCTTTTATGAGAAACAGATACCCCACAGAACCCTGGCTTGATTGACTATGATGGTGAAGTTGGTGGGGGGAGGGTGGTTATTGTGGGCTACACACACAGGAGATTGTAGATTCAGGGACCACTGTGGCTTGGATTGCTGTTTGTAGGAGCAAGGGACTGTCCTGATCCTGATAGAGTGCCTCACTCACCTGGCAGAGCCAAAGCCAAAAGCAGGCACTGCTGGCTTCACCATGCAGTGAAGAAAGCCTCCCATTATTTAGACGTGCATTATTGTCAGTAAATAAAATGCTCTCATCTCAGTGTTTTTAAAGTTAAGGAAGAAGGATATGGCATCAATCACTCACATCCCAAAGCAGACCACATGTCCCCGAAAGCAGCCTCTGTGTAAAGAGCAAATTCAGATTTTATTGATGATTTCTCTTTGGACTGCTATTTATTTTACCTTCAGAATCTGTGAAATGCTGCTGATCTTTTTATTTCTTAGGGGATGAACAATTGCAGCCTTAAGAGACATTTAAATAATGCTTAACTTTTAAAGCAAAAGAATTAGACAAATGGATGTGTTCAGCCCAGACTTCAGATCAGGTTTCTGTTTTTTAAGCTTAATGTGTGATATTAGCCTATTAAATGGCATTTCTTTATTTGGTATATTCTCTATCCCCATTAGATGTCATTTCCATTGATGTTTTGTATTGTTTGCGTGTTAGCGCTTCCTATGTTAAACTGCGGGGCTGAAGGGAGGAAATAATTAGATTTATGGCTTTGTACTTGTAGTTTTCAATTTAAAGGCCTATTCAAAAATAACTCATGCTTTGGTACACACACGGCTATTTTCTATTTAAATTAGCTTATCAAAGCGAAATATCTCCTTTTGCAATTTTTCTGGAGATGAAGAAAGCAGGTGCCCAGTTCCTCCCCTTGGTGGAAGCATGACTTGAGATTTTCCATAGCAATAAGCCCCTGAAACACAATAGGCAGCATCAGCATCATTAATGATGATATTTTTCTATAATTTCTTAATACTCAACCTTTTCTAGGGCAGTTGGAAGGAGATGACTTCCCTAGTGGCCGTCTTGAGGCCCCTCACGGGATGCTGCCCCAATAGCCCATCACCTGGAAGAATGTGCAGGAGCCGGGAGCTCAGAGCAGCCTGTGGTCACGTTACACCTGGGGCTGAAATACAGACCCAACCATGAAGACTGTGGGAAAAGGGGCCACCTTTTCCCCTGTTACGGCTCTAAGCGTCTGTTCTACCTGCTGGCTGACTCTAGACTCTCTTTTTATGGGGTTAATATTAATAGTTTTAATGGCTGGGTCCAGTGGCTCAAGCCTGTAATCTCAGCACTTTGGGAGGCCAACGCAGGTGCATCGCTTGAGATCAGGAGTTCAAGACCAGCCTGGCCACATGGCGAAACCCCATCTCTACTAAAAAAAATAAAAAATAGCCGGGAGTGGTGGCGCACACCTGTAATCCCAGCTACTGGTGAGTCTAAGGCAGGAGAATTGCTTGAACCCAGGAGGTGGAGGTTGTAGTGGGCTGAGATCGTGCCACTGCACTCCAGCCTGGGTGACAGAGTAAGACTCCATCCGAAAAAAAAATTAATGGTTTAAGATGGTGGTCTTCTCAGGCACCTGGCCTGTGTTTTGGGCCCAGTTCTGCTGCTTCTAGCTGTTGTGCTCCGGGGCATCGATTTTAGCTCCTTGAGTCTGCTACTGAGGTTTTAAAATGTGGGCAACAGTGTCAACTTCATGTGGACTGGAGAGGATTCCAACAGCCCCAGCACGTGCTCATTAAGTGACAGTGACCATTTCTTTGCAGGTGTAGTCATGGCACAAAGAACAGAAAAGACTCCACTTCCCACAGAACATATCAAATATTGGCAGTGGCTTTCTGAACGTGTCTGGAGCCAGGGGGGTTCAGGTCAGAACCCTGAGTCCAGCACTCACCCACTGTTTGGCTTGGGCTGCTCCCTCGGTGTCTTTGAGCTTCACATTCTTTATTTGCAAAACAGATGTAAAAATGCCCACCTTGAGGGCTGTCGCGGGCATTCCAGGTATTTCACATCACGGGCTGGCTGACTCGGGAGCTGTGGCCACATGCCTGGGAGGGAAGGACCTGACCTTGCAATGCCATCTTTATGGCATCCCATGACGATTTTATGTTGCCATCTTACAGGTAAAGCTATTGAGGGACAGCTGTTGAGAAGGCCAGGGTGGAACTTGGTCTGATGGGTGCGGACCTCGAGAGGGCACCTGCAGCAGGCATGGCTGTTCTCTGGGTATCCAGGAAGACAGAGGCGCTCACACAGCTGTATGCACACTTCACTCCGTCTGTGGTCTTCCTGGCTCGGCCTGGGTTTCCCCTCCGGAACCTCCTGGAGAGCTGGCCTCCCAGTTCTCTCTCAGGGTCCCAGGTGACAGGGATGAGATTCAAGCAGGACTCTATATCTGTGCTCCAGATAGCAATGTTGGCCCCAGTCCTTCCTGATTAATTTCAGTTACAAGCATGCAGCTAAGTGTAGGAAATAATGGGAATCCCAGTAAAACATAGGATTTTCAAAATAACTCAGGGTTTCAATGCCCCTTGCAAGCTAAGAGTAATTAAAAAAAACAAAACATATCAGGAGATCTATTTTAACATACAAGGTGCTCAGTGAGAAAGTTCATCTGGCGAAATGGTTTTCGGAAGCATTGTCCAACATGTGCTGGGAGGTGAAATGAGTTTTCCTGAAGACGTTGATATCTTCAGAAGCCACATGTTTGATGTCAAACAGTATTAATAAGCCGTGTGGGAGGTCCCTGACTTCACCGCTTCCTGGCTGTGTAACCTGAGACAGTGTAACCTGTGATTTAATCTCTCAAAGCGTTAGGCCCCGTATCTGTGAAGTGGGATAATGCCACCTCACCTGGGATTTTGAGGATTAAATGAAATAATGTACATAAATACATGTAAAGCATGCACTTCAGACCTCAGCACAGTGTGGGTGTTTAAGAACTATACCCTTCTCTGTTCCCGTGACTATGGGGAAAAAGCAAAGGCATTTTGTAGTTTATTAAACATCCTGTCCATTTACATATTTCTGACTGGGTTTTGAAATCCTATGTACATCCCCTTCAAGGCACCTTTCATCTTTCAGAACCCCCAAGCGCTTACAAATCTAGCAAATGAAGATAACCCACCATTGATTCACGGGGGCCACTAATCCACTCCTAGAACACGGCCACCTCTGGGTAAGGAGATCAACAAACATTTATCAGCTACATAACACCTCCGTTAAGTTCAGCAGAACTCTTTCATAGCGTTTCTTACAGGACGGAGATAAGAAGGCAGCGCCCAGCTGTTTGGCTTCACCTGTGTGTGTTTACCCAGGTCTTTAGAAGATAAACATGGCAATCAGGGAGTCAAATATTAGGCAATTATAAGACTTCAGACACCAGATGATGAATTCAGTCCCTTTCTCTCCAGTCGGGTGATGGATTTAAATCAGAAACAATAATCTTGCCCCAAAAGGGAGTTTCACTCCCTTCTGGACTGCGACAGCATGGGATGGGAAAGCTGTGTCTTCTCTTGGCTTGTGTGTGCATCTTCTCAGGCAAACTTGGCAGTTGCATTAAAATTCTTGTGTGGACTTGCAGCCGCTGGCACTGGCCCTGGGAGCACCCAGTTCATTCCATCTCTCTCCCCTCTGATCTGCTGTTGCACACCAGCCGCTGTATGAACGCTGAGAGACCTATATTCTTGCACCACAGGCCTGTCGTAGGGTTGCCGGAGTTTCCACAAAGATAGAGTGCCTACAAATCCACTGGACCAAATGTTTGTGATCAAGCCTTCACTTTGTCTTCCTTGAGTCACCTAACTCTGGAGTGCCTTGATTTCTCCACATGTGGAGTCGGGTCGATAGCCTGCAGGCTGCCAATGTGACGTTGGCGGTTGCGCCTGAGCGTGGCAGCCATGTGCTGGGCTGAGGCCACGGGGCCCGGCTTCTGAGGAGACTGGTGCGGGTCATGCAGGCCGCTGCCCTCAGCTGTGAGCGGGAAGCCCTCCCGAGGGGCAGGATAGAGCCCCAGGTTTGGGTTTGGATTCTTCTAGATTTATCATTTTCCAAGGATAGTGGCTGTTACTGGGAAGCACGAGAAGCAGGGAACAGCCTCCCAGAAAAATAGGGCACTAGACCCCCAGGTGTAGACGCTGGTGGGAGTAATGAGGGCCTTCAGTGGCAAGAATGAGCAGCGTGGTTAAGGCAAAGAGGGACAGAGGTGACAGGAAGCAGGAAAAAAGGAACAAAAACCTCAGGGGACCAGGACATGAAAAGCAGCAAGGAGTAAGAAAGGTGGACTTGGAGAGAAGAGACAGGAGTGAAGATGGAGGAAGGGGCTGAGAGAGACCGGAATGTGCGTGGGGCTGGAATCACGCTGCTCTGTCAGAGCCTCCCTTCATTGAGAAGGTGTTAGGTACCAGACACTGTCCTGAGCACCCACATGCGGAGTCTCATGACTTTCCCAACCAGCCTGTGAAGTGGATATCAGGTGAGGGAACCGTGTCTCAAAAAATGTAGTTTCTAGGGTCACATAGCTGCTAAGAGATAGGGGCAGAATTCACAGCAGGATCTGCCCTGCCTGCCCATCGGCCTTGCCACTGCCTAGAATACGGCTTGCATCAGAGTCCACAAACGTTTTCTGTAAAGGGCTAGGTAGTCACATTTTTGAGCTTTGCAAGTCTCATAATCTCTCTTAACAACTACTTAACCCTCTTTATGTAGCCCCAAAGCAGCTGCAGACAATATGTAAATGGCTGGCCATAGCTGTGCACCAATAAAGCTTTATTTACAAAACAGGCGGTGGGCCAGAGTTGGCCCCAGAGCCTAATTTGCTGCTGCCTGGTTTACATAAAGGTGAGCAGCTCCACTGCAGGAAGGGGCTCAATTTCCCCTGAGGCAAACAGCCAGAGGATAGTGTAGGAGGCCAAGGAGCAAGTTTATTAGAGACAAGGAAAGGTCAATGGTCTTTCCATTTTTTAAGTGGTTGGAAAACAAATTAAAAGAAGCATGTATCGCATGGCATGTGAAATTTATATAAAATTCAGATTTCCATGTTCCTAAATAAAACTTGATGGGGATGACCCCGCACGCAAGCGTTTGCGTATCCGGGGCTGCTTTTGAGTGACACTGGCAGAACTGAGCAGTTGCAACGGAGACCACATGGACTGAGAAGCCAAAGGTATTTGTCATTTCTTTTTTCAGGGAGGAAGTTTGCTGACGCAGGCGCTGCAGGTCACGCCTGGCGCTTTACTTGCTTTCTCTCGTCCTCATGATCCGCTAAGTTCTGTCAGGGACGTGGCACTGCGCTTCTGAAATATTTCCAATCTGCTCTCAACCCAGCGCATGGGGAACTTCAAAATGCAATAAAGCAAAACTCTGATGAATAAATAAAACTGCACAATAGTTGACTGTTTGACCTTAAAGACCCAGGCGCAGCAGGAGACCCAAACTAGTCCTCATTTCAAATCCTTCTCCCCAAACATAATGCATTTCAGCAAAGATTGAGGAACCCCGCTTGCTCCAGGCGCGGCGGCCACAGGGCCCAGGCAGCAGGCCCGGGAAGGCTGAATGCATCCGCCTCTCTCTGCTGATACCTCTTTGTTCAGGTCTCCTGGGAATCCAGCTTCCTTTGTGCCGGCAGCTGCGTTTCCAGTGCGTGGTGCAGGAGGCAGGCAGGGGAAGTGTGGGCAGGGCCGGCGCTGATTTGCAATCGGATGGGCATTGTTTTTCTCCTGCTCGGCACCAAGTCTCTGGAATCTATCAGTTATATAGATTATGTAACAAGAGCCAATAGCTGGGTGAAAACCAGCTTCAGAAAAGCAGGAAGCCTAACGGTAACGACAACCAGAAAGGCAAGTCCAGGAGAAGTTATGAAATGGAGGGTGAGCTCTCTCCCTCTTTCTCTCCCTTGAAGCGATGGCTTTACAGTTGGCTAGCTTCGCTGTAATTGAGTCTGAAGGTTGAGTCCTTGTTCTTTAAGAATTGCCAGTGGAGCCCTCTAATCCTCTGTGGTCTTCTCAGTGAATCAGGACTTTGGTTTATTGACATGTAATTAGATCAGTGTGTCACTACATCAATGCCAGTGTAAACATCCCGGAGCAAGTAGCTGATCCTTACAAGATCAGCAACCTAATCTCCACTGGATGCCACCGGCTTTGTCAACACTCCAGTGGAGGACTGTATCTCTTTTCCTGAAGTCTGACTCCAGAAGGAGGGGCTGGAACCGAAGCAGGCATCGGCCACCTCAAGGCCTTCTTACTGTCGTGGCCTTCATGACTGAGGGGCGCCCGTGACCTAAAGGAAACACTACCGGGGCATGCGAATTCCGTCTCCTTCTCCTGTCTTCCCTCTGCGTTCCCCACCACGTATTGGGAAACGTGCACTCAGCGGAAAAGCCAGAATCGCAAAGTGCCTGAAATGTCCATTGCCCCTGAGCGTTCCACTTCTCTCCCATACTTTCAATTACTGTGAATTAATTTCAAGGAAAAGAAGCTTAGGTTCTTACTCTGATGTTTATTGATAAGACTACCAATGACCAGCAGAAACATGCCAGGTATGTAACGTTCAAAAGTCAGTAGAGACTGGCTCCTAGATGGTGGTTGGGGCCGCTGTTTTCGGGCATTTGCTGAGGGCTGGCGCCTGGGCCGAGTGGGCACTCACATCCGCCTCCTCGCTCATCCCCTAAACACTGAGGGAAGTGTCCGGAGCACCTCAGCTGAACCAGGAAGGAGCCGAGCCTTAGGGAGGGTCACTGCCTTGCTAAAGCTCACACAGGTTGGGAAGCAGGTGGAAATCAGGCCTGTCTGACGGCATCAACTGTATGTGTAACTAACACACTACACGGCAATGGGGGTTTCCACGGGGCACATGGATTGGCCTCAGTAACTCCAGTGATGGTGGCCAGTAGAGAGGAGGGTTAGCAGGTGTCCAGACTGAAAGGAAACTGAGCTGGCAGGCAGTCCACCACGAGGAGATTCGGTCTACTTCAGGATAAACGGCAGAGCTGCTGGCCTGTCCGAGGCAGGTGCCATGTCAGTGGAGAAGCTAGTTTTCCTCTGCCATCTCTCATTTCCTCCGTGCAAGTGGAGGGCTGTGCCCCGAGGAAGGGGGTCGGTATTCATGCCAGCAACGGGCTCTTCCGTCGTCCCACCCGTCCCTGTCAAACGTGCGACCCTGTTGGGTTTCCTGTGTTAGGGGTCTGATCGTCACGCTGTCTAGAATCTTCCTCGTGAAGTCACGGCAGGACAGGGGCACACAGCCAATTGAAGTGGGATCCACACAGGGAAGTTTATATTTTTAACAGAGCAGAAAATAGCATTTAATTTCTAAAAAAAATCTGCAAAGAGCTCTTACTAAGGTTCCATCTGATTTTTTTCTGCCTGTACAAGGAGCTGGCCCTGATGAGACCATGCATATGGTTTAGGGCAACAGTTTGCCCTAAAACACAATTAGAAGATTTTGTGAAGCAATTCATGGTGAAAATGAGTTAGGGAGTGATTATGTGTGTTTTTTTTTTTAAAGGGGAAACAGCAGAACTCTCCCTCTCTGTTCAATGCCCCTGACTAGCGATGCCCACAGATATTCTGCCATAACTGGAGACAGCCAGCAGTAGCTGGCCCAGGGTGGAGGTAGCCGGCCCAGGGCATGGACCGTCATCTTCGGTGGAGCCTCAGAACCACCCCGAGCATCCATTTCTTTGGCTGCCAATGGTGAGGACTCTTGCCTTGTGAATCCTGTACTGTGAGATAACCTCTTATTGATGCAACTGATTTGAGCAGAGAGGCCTTTGAAGAAGACAGGCATGCTTTAAAATGTCACATCAATCAATAAGGCAGGTGGCATTTGGTGGAAAGAACAATAATACATCTTACCTTCCTTGTGGTGGATATACATTCTATTTATTCTATTTTATTTTATTTTTGGTAATTAAAAGAAAGTTGGAAAAGAGAAGTACCTGCTTATAGCTAAAAAAATTAAACCAGTACAAAAATCGCAAAGCATGAAGAGTCCGTCTGTCCCCTAAGGCGGCTGTGACTACTGTCTCCCCGTCTCTCTCTAGTCTAGACTTGTGTGTACCTGTGCTACACATGTAATGCTGGACATGTATGATGCATACATTCAGTTCTCTATGTCTATGTGGGAATTTTAAAGATAAATCTCACATGCTGTTCTGCACTTTATGGAATGAGGTCTCTTGGACATAGCTTCTTGCCGGCATGTGAGCACATGACCTTGCTTTACGCACAGCCGAGGTGAGTCCGGGGCACCTGGCACCCTGCACCTACTTGGCGCTGGCCTGTGATTTCCTACGGTGTCTGTGTAGCCACTGCCCCCGGACCCCTGGCAACCCTGGCGCTGCTCCTGCTGCGTCAGCCTCAGAGGGCAAGGTGTGTCCCCATGCGTCCCAGCACTGCTGACAGTGCGCTGTGTTCCTGCAGCCTGGCCCCTTCGCTGGCCTCTGGCCAACGCAGACACGGAAAGGTCAGTGCTGGCGCGGGGAGCATACAGAGTAGGCCAGCCCACCCCGAGTTCCCCACATCCCTAATGGGGCCATCTGCCGAGGGTGGCATGGGTGGCGTCCTCTCACCACCTCGAGTGGAGGCAGCACCCCTCAGGGTGCCCTGATGATTGTTATGCCTCAATGCATCTGTCCTGTGGTTACACTGTGAGTGGCTTCCACTGTGTCCCTGTCTACAGCACTGCTGCCTCCGTGGGAAGCCTCCATGGCCATTTTTGTGCCCGTGTGCATGGAAGAAGGAATTGCTAAGAGTGGGTCAGAGGTTTACGCACTTTAGACTCGGAGATAATTGCGGCACTAACCCTCTCCAAAGGCAATTTGTTGCAATTAGCAGTGTCTGAAGAGTGAATCTATGTGGCCTACAGCTGATGGCAGGTGTCCCCATGTTAGGGCACTTGTAAGCCACGTGGCTCTGGGCTGGCAGCAGACTGCAGGGGTGGAGGTGAGGCCACTGCTTGGAGTTTCCCCGAGTGGTTTTGTGTGCAGGCGCCCAGCTCCCACAGCAGAGGGTCTTGGATGGCATAGATGCCCACCCCATGCTTCCCACTAATGCCCGCTGCCCGTCTCCTGCCTCCTGTGGGTGTGTCCTGGAGATAAGCCCCCTTAGCAGGTGAGGAAGAATCCTCCTGGAGTTGAGAGAGGGGAGCTGACACTCCAGTGGGAAGTGACAGGTGCCTGCCGTGCCTCCCCTCACCCCCTGCCCCACCCTCCACCCCGTCCCATTTCCACATCTGCTGTGAGTGAGCCTCAGGGTCAGGGGATTCCTAAACAGCAAACTCCCACAGGGCGTCAGCCCTTTTATATAAGCCTTCATAGGAAGCAGAGACCCAGGCAAGGGAGCTGCCTTTACATCAGGAAAGCAGCCTGGAATGGAGAGGAATGGTCCCAGCAGATAAAAGGGCATCTTCCCAGATGGTGATGTTCAAAAGTTATCTGTGACATGTGACATACACTTACGTTTCTCAAAAAGCCTAACATGGACTTATATGAGCCAGCAATTTCACTCCTAGGGATAGACACAAAATAACCAAAACTGAGGACTCAAGCACACATGCAGAATACACACACACCCATGTTCATAGCAGCATTACTTACAAAAGCCAAAAGGGGAAACAGCCCACATGCCTTTCCAGTATGTGGTATAGACAAGGTACGCTGTGCCCTGTGATGGAATATTACCTGGTCATGAAAAAGGAATGAGATTCTGATCCATGCCACACATGGGTGTTCCTTGAAGACGCTGTGCTACACAGAGGAAGCCAGACCCCAGAGGACCCATGCTGTGCGATTCCCCTCACAGGAGACTTGGGAATAGGCCAACCAGGAGACAGAAGGCAGCTGAGTGGGTGCCGGGGGGAAGGGGGTGAGTGGGGATGGGGAGTGGCTGCTTAATGGGTACTGCATTTTTTTTAGGGTGATGGAAATGTTTTGGAATTTGATAGACGTGGCAGTTAAGCAACACAGAATATTCTAAATGTGAAAACTATCTTTTTATGATAGTAGGTTTTTACTGCTTCTTTGCATAAAAACTGCCTTTTAGGAAGCTACATAACAATTACTTGCACGTCTCCTCCTGTTGGGGTCTCAGGGTTCTCACCGTTTGCTAGTATAACTGGACTGTGATGAGCACCCTGGCACTAACCATTCTTCCCGTCCTCACTTATCTGTTTGATAAGCTCCCAGAGTCATTGCAGCAGTGAGGCTGAGGACTCGAAAGTTTTTCCAGCATGATACTAAGTTGGCCTCCTCAGATGCGTTCTTTTAGCCCTTCAGTAGGATCTCATTATGTCTGTTTTCCCAAGTGCTTGCTAAGAATACTTTGCCGATGTGATGGGAGAAAATGCACCACCTGTGTACTCACGTGATGTGCCGCCGGGATCCAGGCTATCCACTGTTCGGCCTTCTTCCTTCTCCTCTTCCCTCCCTTCCTTCTTCTTCCTCTCCTTCCTCTCTCCATTCTCCTTTCCCTCAGCTTATTCCTCCTCCTTCTTCTTCACCTTCTCCCTTTTTCCCTTCTCCTTTTCCTTGACTTATTCCTCCTCCTCTTTCCCTTCCGCTCCTCCTTCTTACTCCCTTTCTTCCCCTTTGCCTTCATTCTTGGCTTCTTTCTCTCCTCCCCCCCCTCCTCCTTTCTCCTTGGAATCACCAGTTCACACTTTTGGTCCCCTGGTCTCCTAGCGTTTTTAGTGTGTGAGTACAGAATGTGAGTCTTTGTTTTCAATGCTGAAAACATGTTTGCTAGTGAGTGTCACTGGGGCTGACCAGAAGAAAGGGGAGACCGGTGCGGAGGGAGAAGCGAAGCACTCCTGGGTGCTTGGGGGCAAAGCACACAGACCCCCCGTGAGGTCCAGAGAAACGCGGGTGGAGCGGGAGCCAAGGCCGAGGACAGAGCACAGAGCACCCCCCCTGCCAGGCTCAGGGCTCGATTCCAAAGTACCCCTGAACCGGAGGGAAAGGTGCGTGTCTCTGGGTGTGTGCCTGCATGTCTAACTGGCCAGCGGCCCACAAGCTGTTGTTCTTAATATAATTTTAATGTCTTTCATCTCTGGGAGTGGAAGGCGTTTTTCAGCTTAATAATTTTCGAAACATCGACCAGCTTTGAGACTGAATGTCTGCCTTGATTTTCTTCTCTCAGCAGCGGGAGCGTTGGTTACTAAAGCCCCGACCCGGAGTGCTGGGAATTTTCCCTGGGTCAGGATCGCTTGGTCTTGGTTGTCCAGATTTCACTGCGCATGGGACTGCCGGAGAACCTAAGCTCCGGGGCTGTCTACAAGCTTCTGGGGAGGGAGCGTGGTGTTAAGGCACATGCGCACACAGTTTCAGTGCTCCAGATGTGTGATGTCCCGTAAGATGCTATGGTTCTGGAAGAAGAGCTACGTTTGGTTGAAAGCAGAAAGGCCTTGGCAGCTCTCACAGACTCAGCCTCCCTCTGTTGGCTCAGCGGCCCATGGCAGAGGCGCCTGTGCTGCCATCAGGCACTGCCTCCATCCAGGCCCAGCTCACCACCCCCCCCAGTGCTGTGTGATGGAGCCCACAGTGTGTAGGAGGCTGAGGCTGCAGACATGTGTTTTCTGGACCACTTCCGAGACAATGTTTAGCGCTAGAGATGTTGAGGGTTTGGGGCAGCGCCTGACCTTGCAGGTAAGCCCAGCTCATGTCAGAGGTGGACTCCAGCGCTGGCGGCTCCAGGGCTTGGCTTATGTGACCGGCCACTCTGGACTTCACTCACCTTCTCTGAGAATCCCACTTCTGTGAGCTGAAAATGCACCCTCCACTCATACAGGGAAGTCCTGTGTTTCAGGGTGTGGCCTTAACTGGAAATACGTGCCCAGTGGAGATAAGTTATCCTGGGGGGCAGTGGCCCCTAATCCAATATGGCAGGTGTCCCTATAAAAAGAGGGAGCTTAGAAGCAGAGAAGAGGCTGTGTGAACAGGCACAGAATCAGGACTGGAGCCATTCCAAGCCCCAGGGCCTCCCTCTGCCAGGAGAGAGGCCTGGCAGACCCTTCCCTGGAACCGTGGGGGCAGCATGGCGCAGCTGGCCCTTTGGGTTTGGACTCCAGGCTCCAAAACGAAGAGAATAACTTTCTGATGCTTACCTCCCAGCATGTGGTGCTTTGCCCCCGCAGCCAGGAACCTCACACACACTGACCCGAGAAAACTGGGGAGAACTGAAGGAGGCATGCCCTCTGCAGACCTCGGGGAAGGAGCTGGGTCCCTCTGCAGACCTCGGGGAAGGAGCTGGGCCCCTCTGTGGACCCCTCCTTCTCCTGCCCAGGTGGGGCTGGGCTGGGCGGAAGCATCGTCCTCAGCTGTGAAAACACAAAAAGTCATGCACAATAAAAAAGAGGCCATTACAGGATTTTCCCTCTTTGCGAAGTTTCACAGCAAACACGTTACTATTTATTTTCGACCCTTCTTTCTGATCTTGCATGATGCAAATTCCCAGAACCCAAAAAGACTTCTTGAGAAAACACTCCACGATTCGTGGCAAAAAAGGTCAGATTGTTTGAAAATGACTAATGATTAGTTTATGGTTCTTATAATACAGGTTCCATAACAATGGAATTAATCTTTAGAGGAAAAAATTAAAAGGTAGTTTACTCCCGAGGGAGCTGCACTGGGGTTTGCACATTAGTGATGAGCACTCGTCGGGACGGAAGCAGAACCCCAGGACGCCTCATTGTTTAATCAGGACGGGTAATATCAAGTTGATTAATCCGCTCACTTTCCTCTGCCGTCCTGGAAGGGCTGCCGTCCTGCATAATGTCGAGCTTGGTGCTGCCAGGGCTGGGGAAGGGGTTGGGCCCCTCTGTGGACCTGGGGGAAGGGGCTGGGCCCCTCTGTGGGCCTGGGAGAAGGACTGGGCCCCTCTGCGGACCTGGGGAAAGGGGCTGGGCCCCTCTGTGAGCTGGGGACGGACTGGACCCCTCTGTGGACCTGGGGGAAGGGACTGGGTCCCTCTGTGGAGCTGGGGAAGGGGCTGGGCCCCTCTGTGGACCTGGGGGAAGGGACTGGGTCCCTCTGTGGAGCTGGGGAAGGGGCTGGGCCCCTCTGTGGACCTGGGGGAAGGGGCTGGGCCCCTCTGTGGACCTGGGGGAAGGGGCTGGGCCCCTCTGTGGACCTGGGGGAAGGGGCTGGGCCCCTCTGTGGAGCTGGGGAAGGGGCTGGGCCTCTCTGTGAACGTGGGGGAGGGGACTGGGTCCCTCTGCAGACCTGGAGGAAGGGGCTGGGCTCCTCTGTGGCCATGGGGGAAGAGGCTGGGCCCCTCTGTGGACCTGGGGGAAGGGACTGGGTCCCTCTGTGGACCTGGGGGAAGAGGCTGGGCCCCTCTGTGGACCTGGGGGAAGGGGCTGGGTCCCTCTGTGGACCTGGGGGAAGGGGCTGGGCCCCTCTGTGGCCCTGGGGAAGGGAGTGGGGGCATGCCAAGTGTCAGCTCCTCTGCCTTCGGCCAACCTTCTGATGTCACTTTGCCTATTGCATGCGCTTGCCTGAAAGGTTGCAAACCTGATTGGGGCTGAAAGGTGAAGCAGGCCTTTTCCTCCTTCCCACACACACATGGGATCACTGGTGTCTGTGTCTGATGCCCTAGCCTAAGAGTGAGCCGGCAGATGGCAGGGACAGCCAGGCCTGAGAGTTCACGTAGATTTCCCTGGGGCCTCCACCCCATGTCTGACACCATAGTCCACCTTTAGTTCCGGGTCTGAGCAGTTACTGGGGGTCATGCACGCCTTTCAGGCACGGCGGCAGCGATGCTGTGACACTTGCTGCTGCCCACAGTGTTCTGGGTCCCAGCAAAACCCTCCTTTTCCCATTCAAAGGAAATTATATAAAAGTGTCTTCTCTCTTTTGGTTTATAGAATTTGCTCTAAGAGGGTAAAAATGCTCATTCATCCACTTTATGTGCATCAAAGAAAGTCATTCCTGGAATCAGAATGGTGGCTGGGAGGGAGCCAGTCAGCGAGCATTGCCACCTGAGCATGTGCTCTGGCCACCAGAGTGTCCCAGGGGCAGCTGCAGAGCCCGTGCCCGCGGCCTCCCTGTCCAGTGCAGAGGCCCCTTACTCCGGTAAACACGAGCGTGCATCCTGTGCAGACTCCATGGTTCAGCAGGAGAGAAGAGGCATAGGCCTGTACGTGTTCATGTGCGTGTCAGTGTGTGTGCGCATTTGTGTGCACGTGTGTGTGTGCATGTGTGAGTATATGTGCGTGTGTGCATATGTATGTATGCATATGTATGTGTGTAAGCGTGCATGTGCATGTGTGTGCATGTGGATGCGTGCATGCTCCTGTGTGTGTGTGAGTACATGTGTGTGCGTGTGTCCATGTGTGCATGTGCGTGTGTGTGTGTACATGTTGTAAATAACTGAGCTGTGGGACAGAACTGACCTGGCAGGGAAAATAGTAAGTTGCGAATAAAAATATTTTTATTATTAATCAAGATGTCCTTGGAGATTATAACAAAGAGTCAGAAGATCCACATCAGAATCATGGAAGAAGCTTTTCAGAAAACTTCACCACCTTTTCCAGTCTGCGATTTGGAACTGCACAGTTCATTTCTTGGTCCTCATCTTAATTTGCAAAGTCTAACATTTCCCTGTCTCCTAATTTTAGAATGTTAGAATAAACATAAAGTGGTAGTTTGGGCAGCTTCAAAATTTTATTACAAGGTGACAAAGAAAATTAGCATGTGTCCATCAGCATGCTTTTTTGTTAGCCTTGCAGAGAAACAGAGCTTGCTATCTGAAAACTGCTCAGCGGCAACCAAGGATTGTTTACCTGCATGTGTGAAGACAGACTTTTTTTTTGTCACTCTACCTTGTAAAGTAATTAAATAAGGACTCTTGGTGAGTACATATTACAGCTATATAGTAAAATTTATATTCGGAATTTTACTGTTTACAAAGTATATTGTCTTACCTGGGTATTCACAGCGGAGCAGAAATATATACATATTTATATGCATGTATATTTATATACATGCATATAAATATATACTTATATGCATTTAAAATTTAAATGCATATATATATATACATTTAAAAATATATGCATATGATTGTTTCGTTTTATGGAAAACATCCTACAACACTCAGTGTTCATAACATAACCATGTATGAGAGCTGTATGCACCACTAAGCCAGCAGAGGGGCTGCCTCCGAACCTCTGAATATTAGCATATTATTGATGGAAAAAGCTACTCTTTCCCTCATGGGAAAATCTCTTAGCATTTTACCAGCAAATTTTGAAAAGATATGCATTTAAAATAAACCTTCACCTTCCTTTTGAAAAAGAAGTGTAAATATGACAGTGTAAAATCTGCTGAGATTCGCTGCCCTCACAAGGAGCCTGGGCCACACGTTCGTTGTGATGCAGTCACCTCACCGATCGAACTTGGGGCTTTACTTCCACCTCAGATTAAAATAATTTGTTTTATATTTTCTGCATCTTTTATATTTTCTTTCATAGGCTCTTACTTTCATTTCTACCTCTCCATCCCCTTTCGTTTAGAAGAGAGTTGACCCGCATACGAGTTGGTGTTGCCGGCGCTTGTGCCGCCTGAGACGCGGTGCAGAGGGGGATGGCTTCTCCCTCCGTGCCATTTTGGATCTGCTGGTTGATAACCAGATGCTTCCTATCAACCAAGAGTGCCACAGGTGTTCCCAAATCTAAATATTGAAAAATCTTGACAGTGCTGCCTCCTCCTTTTCTGGTATTTGACTGAACCCATCATGTTACATCCTGTGCGTTCCTCATTGCAAAAAATATGAAGATGATGATATAATCTTACGACAAAATCCACTGAAAACACACACGTCTTGGGAAGGCAGTGGTGGTTCCATGTGGGCCGAGGTGGAATCACTGGTGGAATCTACAGGGAACCCAAAGGCTCCCTCTGAGAGCATATATTAAGTGCTTTGGGGGACAGAACAGCGGCTGGGAAGTCTCTTTGTGTTTAAGTGTCTGAATTGCAGACAACCCCTATCGTTAACCATGAACTGAAAATCAGCCTGAGTGCTGGGGACTGGACCACCCGGACTGAGGGCAAAGGTCAGCCTGCACCGTGAGCGCAGGACAAGGACCGAGGGAGCCGTAGTGGCTCTGGTGACAGGTGTCTCTGCCAGGTTCTCTGTGGAAGGCCACGTACCTCGCTGATGAGATTGGCCCAGACCCTTGACTGAGCATCCGCTGAGGGGTGAAGCGCCCAAGGACGCTGTTTCCCATCACAGTTTGCACCGCCCCCTGAGGAGTGTGGCTTAGCACTCACCGTGCAGGCGCAGAGACCCCCAGAACCCAGGCCGCCCGTCCACACTGAATGCAGTGACCTTGTGGCTATTTGGGCAACTCTGAGGGCACTGACAGCCTCTTTCATGCACAGGCGAGATCAGCTCAGGGCGGTTGTGATGGAGCCCTGGCTCCAACCACAGTGGGCCAATGGAGGCTCTTCTTCAGCGAGCCCACGGGAGTCCACACCGTGAAGGCCTCCTCCCTGGAGCACTGGGAAGGGACCCTGGGATTTCCTCTACGAATAAGACGCAGCCGCTTCCCATTGTCATCTGGAAAGGTCTGCCCGTGGCCAAGCCTCGAAGCTGCACAGGGTCGCGTGTGACCAAGCGGAGCTGGTTCCACCCCGTGGGTAATGAGAGAAGACCATTCCTGTTTGCGTCCACCTGTGGATATTAATACGAGCATATTTTAAGTGCATACATTTGGTTACATAAAACCAAATTACAGAAAATTACCTCTATTTTCCTAGGCCCAATCAGTGTCTTTCTTTTTTAACTCCTATGCAGAATAGAAATTGAATGGGGATCTGAGGCGCACGGGGTGAGTGGGACTGAGCCTCCTCTGGCACATCCAGCTCCAGGAAAATGCCGGAGACAGAGCCGGTTACTGAGGGTGCCACAGTTGCAATGTGACAATGCCTTCAGAAGAAATAGACCCGTTCCTCCCTGAGCATTCGGAGCTGCTCTGAGGCCTGGTGAGGCTCCAGCTGGCCCAGCGACCTTCACAGGGTCTGATGTGAGCTCACAGTGTGTGGGGCGGTTTGAGGGTGCTTGCAAGGGCAGCACCATGGGCAGCGACTTGACACAGCATTCCCTGGGGACTCTCAAAGGGCATCCATGCAGTGCTGTGTGTGACACTCCACTCCGTGCCGCAAGGCTCTGCTGTTGGGTCCTGTGCGGAAGGGGTGGCCAGGGAGCTGGGGACAGGCCTGGGGCCCCTGGGGCTCCACAGTCCATGCAGCAAGGCTCTGCCACTGGGGTCTGTGTGCAGGGGGGGCCCTGGAAGCTGGGGACAGGCCCGGGGGCCCCACAGATGCCCTACACAGTACCAGCTTCGTACAGCTCAGACTAGACTCGGCTGGGGTTGTGTCTGTGCCGGCAAGGCCAGACCAAGGGATACAATTCTGTCAAAGGGGTAAGATGTTGGTTTGAGGGGTGAGCTGGAAATACTGCAGCTGCCTGCGTGTCCCACCTCCCTTCCTCCCTCCGTTCCTCCCCTTTCCCCTCCCTTCCTCCCTCTCTTCCTGCCTCCCTTCTTCCCTCTCTTCCTCCCTCCCTTCCTCCTTTCCTTCCTCCCTTCCTTTCTTTTCACACCTGTAGCTGCAGATGTGGCAGGGAGTGCAGGAGCCACCCCATGCGGCAGCGGAGACAGGAAGCTGATAGGTGAGGATGAATTGTGAAGGGATAGCAGGGCAGGGCGTGAGGCCAGAGCCCAGGCAATGGCTGGCAGGAGGCAGGACTGCCTGTGGGATGGGGGCAGCAGAGGCAGGGCAGCGGCAGTCTACAGTGAGAAGGGGGCAGCCGGGAGTGGCGAGGCTGGCAGGGACGTCCAGGGGCCTCATCCCCAATGGTCCTGGAATCCCATGGAAAAGTGCTGTTGCAGGGTGGGGGTTAGCAGGACGGCATCCGAATCAAATGTGTTTTTCTTTACGTTCAGGAGGAAGTGGGTCTGGAAGAAGGCCTGGGGCCAGGGAGGTGCACAGAGGCTGCCAATGCCCAGGCCAGGGATTTTCATGGGAAAACCAATCTTTTGCGATTTCGAACTGGATGGTACCCATGCAAAGCTATCCATTCACATTCTGCATTTGTTTACTCTTCCAGCCTGGGGTGGACTAAACAGAGTAAGTTAGAAAAGTGTTCTGTTGCATTTGTAGCTTTCAAGGTCTCAGCTTGCATCATTACAAGGGGCAGGAGCTGAAATTTCATCTGGGCTACGTCCGCTTAAAAGGAGCCAGGACTGGAAGGATCCAAGAGCTATGATTTGCACTTTGATAACTTAAGTGAAATAAATTGATGGTTCCAAATTGGAAAAAAATGACCAGGTCTATTTCTATAGACTTTAAAGATTATCCAGGTTAGAAATTTCAGCAAATGGGACAAAGATAAAATTGGTTGTTCACTAACACCTATTTTAACAGCCATATGAGATTGTAAAAATGGGTTTTATCATGTTAGGATCTTGCTATACACTCTGATATTAATATTGTTCATTTTGAGCAAAGACCTGGGCTTGCTGGCTAAAACACAGAGCTCCAGAAATCAACAGTTTCCATGAGGACGGGTAAACGAGGGAGCGTCTGTCCACGCCAGCCCGGGGGCCAGGCTCCCCCGCACACACGGCACATTGCAGGACAGCTGTCAGTTTGCTTGCCTTTCTTCCTGTCTTCAAGCCAAGTGCTTCATGCAGGTGCAACACGCAGTAGGTGTACAATAAATGTTGAAGAGTTGAGAAACTATATTTGCATTATTTGATTTTCCAAATCATGCTGCAAAAGTAAGAACAAACAGTATTTTAATTTTACTTTCTATTTTTTAAAATATAGAACAGGAAGACTGCATGTATCCCAATTTTATACCTGAGGATGCTAAGGATGAAAAGTGATTTGCCCAAGTGAGCAGGCCTCAAAGCTCTCGTCGGAACTCGGGATTCTCTGACTCTGAGGAGTGTCCTTCCCACCCCACTTAGATGCACCCACCCAAAGGCTTGTACCATAACCAAGATTTCCGGATGGCTTATTCCAACATATTGCAATCATATAGTTATTAAAAGCCATAAGCATAATTTATAACATATGTACCCATATCTTAATTGTGTTTTGACCATGCATATTACATGAATAGTGTGTGGATTTTACAGAAGCAGAGGTTTAATGGTGCTCATCTGAGTCTCCTACTTAGAAGGGCATACTGATAAGTGGGTGGATTCAAAATAATCCAGGTTACCTTTATTAGATTCCTCACGGGGGATTTTCAAACCTCAGAGATCTGGATGCAGCCTCACTCTCCCCTCCACTGCCCCGGACCCGTATCCGGCCACCAGAGGGAAACGCCTTGTCCTAAATATTCATGAGTCTCCACACAAAGTGCCTATGGCAAGATGTGCTCTTCTCCCTGGGAGCTGAAAATGTGGGGCCGTAATTACCGTGGAGAAGACTGTGTGAGTCACTCTCCCTGAGAGGGCCCCGCTTTTTCACCTGTTGTTGTGATGTAATTGATACAGTGCCATTGTTCATTTGCAACAACGTGAGTGAGCTTTTATGTGATCGCCCTACGTACAGCCAGCATCTACCGGTCCTGAAGACCGCACGCCGTTGTAAGTGACGGTGCATGTTACCTACCGTAATCCTCCCCACATCACAAGGGGGAATGACAGCTTTGTAGTTAATGGCACAGATTCTGGGGTGACCTGCTTGGGCTCCAGTGCTGGTGTGGTCCTCACTGGCTGTGGATGTTGGATAAGCTCCCAAGCATCTTTGTGCCCAGGACCTTCACCTGTATATGAAATGCTAATAATCTCAATGGCCTCATGTCCTCATTTGCAAGGAAAAAAAGCAATGCAGCCCCTGAAGCTGGCCCAGACAGGACAGAGGCCCTCCTGTGGGCTCTAAAGTGCTGCATAAAATTCGCGGTCACCGTAACCAGCAGACGTTCACCTGATCTTTTGCTTTTTATCTTACTTAACATTTTAAGCTCATTTCATGTTGAGAATAACGTATGAAGGCTAGAGATAGGAGGGATTATTACATGCAATCCCTGTTTTTAAGGTACTTATTATTAATATTTATTTGAGGAGATAGAAAATAAACATAAAGAGAACATTAATGGAAACAAGACCCCTCATATAGTCTGGGGTAGAGTGCTGCTGGTGGAAAGACACAGCCTCGGGGCCCAGGGACTCAGCGGGGGCCTCAGGAGCTGCCCCACAAAGGCAGCCAAGAACAGCCGTGGTTGCACATCAATTCGAGAAAGCGGGTTTTTCTTGCCCACTTAAGTCTGTGATTTTATTTTATATGCAAATAGAAACCTGCGTTTGATGTACGACTGATTTGGAATTGGAAAACTACTTTGGACAGGGATAGCATAAAATTAAATACAGTTTTTGAAAAGAGAAAACGATAGCATTTATCCCTAGGAATCTTATTATACATATGAGTGCAGACATTAATTATATACTATATATGAGACATGGTTTTTTACACGGGTTGACTTACTCTGCCTTACAGAAATTTATAACTTAGAGGCTGCTTTTGTCTTCGGTCCCCAGATGAGAAACCTGAGTTTCAGAGAGGTTAAGTCACCTCTCCAAGGTGGCACAGCCACTATGTGGCAGAGCTGAGACTGGACTGAGACCTCTTAGTTACGAGCCCTGCCACCCTTTGTGAAGACTGAGGGGAGTACCGGCCAGGCTGTGTGGCTCCAAGGCCCTTCAACATCCTCTAGACCCTTTAGAACCTAAAATAACTGCTTTTTCAATGAAATGTCCTGTTTCTTTCCTTATTCTATGAACCTGGGGAGTCACTGTCCAACGGGCTCCCGCGTTGGTTACACGGGGCTACTGTCATAAAGTACCACAAACGGCGTGGCTCTGAACCACAGAAATGAACTCTCTCATGGTTCTGGAAGCCAAGAGTCTGGAATCAGGGCATCTGAAAGGCCGTGCTCCCTCGGAAGCGCCTGCAGAGACATCCTTTCCCATCTCTTCCCCCGTTTGGTGGCCCCATAGCCCCAGCGTCCCGTGGCTTGTAGATGCTTCAGTCCAGTCCCTGCCTCCGCCCTCATACCTTCTTCCTGTGCATCTCCTCTGTGTCCCACCCCCACCTCCTCATGAGGACACTGTCGCTGTTGGATTAGGGTCTGCCTGACCGCTGGATGACCTCTCTTAGCTAATTACATCTGCAATCACCTTATTTCCGAAAACGTCACATTGTGGAGTCCTACGGGACATAGCTTCAGCATATCTTTTGGGGGATACAGTTCAACCTGTAACAGCACCCATGAAGAGGAAGCATGGTCCCAGAGAGGGTGGGCTGAGACATGTGCAAAAACGCTGCAGTACAAGCTGTGACGAAGAAGAACAGAGATGCTGGCCCTACAGTGGCTGTGCGCTAGGCTCTTCCTGCATTGCTATAGATAATTACTGGAGGCTGGGCTATTTATAAAGCAAAGAGGTTTCATTGGCTCACGGTTCTGCAGGCTGCACAAGCGTGGCGCTGGCATCTGCTCCGCTTCTGAGAAGGCCTCGGGAAGCTTCCAGTCATGGTGGAAGGTGGAGAGAGAGCAGGTTTATCACATGGCAAGAGCTGGAATGAGAGAGAGAGAGAGAGAGAGAGAGAGAGAGAGAGAGAGAGCTCGAGGTGCCACGCACTTTAAATGACCAGATCTCATGTGAACTCAGAGCAAGAGCTCACTCATCCCCACGAGGATGGCCCCAGGCATTCATGAAGGACCTGCCCCTATGATCCCGTCACCTCCAACACTGGGGAGTATGTTCCAACATGAGGTTTGGGTGGGGACAACATCCAAACTCTATCGGGTCACTCAATAGATCAGAACAGTGACTGGCCTGGGCACTCAGCCAGCAGGTGGGGGTGCCTTGGGCCAAACAGAGTCCCCTCAGTCAGACCAGGTGGCACCTTCAACCCCTGGCCAGGCTGATCACGGGTGAAGGGCAACCCAGGTCTGAGAAGAAGAATAAAACAGTGGCTCTGTGGGCACAGCGTTTGCCCTAAGAAGTTCAGTGTCGCTCAAGCAGCAGTTTGGTGCCGCTTTTTGGTGAGTGGACGGACAGAGAGGCCTGGTGGGCTGTGGCGTGACTGACCCCTCATTTCCTAGTCCGTGGTCTTAAGTGTCGCTGCCGCCACCTAGAGAGCTTGAGGTTGGGAATAAGAGAGAGTCATCAAGCACCGTGGCCAGAACAGGAAGCGGACCTTTGGGGTAGCCTCCTGAGGAGAAGCCCCTGCCTTCCACGGGGTGGGTGGAGCACAGACCTTGACTAGGACGCGTCAGTTTAGTCTGAGGAGCTCACATCTCCCCAGCCGCATCTGAACCTGTAAATGAAGGGAGAAAGATTAGCCGTGTTTCTTCAAGGAGTGAAGAAAATATCCTCTCTCTGTAGAGCCTGAAGTGCCAGGTAGGGACACAGCAGGCGTGCCAGATCTTCTTTGAGAAAGAAGAAAGCATAAATTAGTGTAAATACAAATTTGTTAGTTCTCTTGGGCTGTGGTTCGATATGTAAACTGTAGCATTTGGGTCAGGGAAGGCAGGGTCTTGGTCATGATTCACACGTTATGCAGGATGTCTCCAGTGTGGCTGGGAGGGGAAGCTGCTGAGTTCTTCAAGTTTCATCTCTCTTTTCCTCTGGACCCTCTTGTATTTTGGGAGGAAGACCAAGCCCTGAGCACTGAATTAAACTTCCTGTGACTCGGCCTCCCTCTGCCTTCTCAGCTGAGCTTTAGGTGGGTTGATGATTACTCTGTCTTTAGTAAAGAAGTTTTCTTTTCCCTTGATGACTGGAACTTAAAAACACAAATCAGAGAAGTGTGATTTCCATGGGGACGCATTATGCAGGAGGAAATTATTCCCATCAGAATCCAGTGAATTTCACGTATATCTAGAATTGCTCTTATAATACAAAATAAATGTTCTATAAGTGACGGCACCTGGGGAAATCACGCGTCCTGTCTCAGTCCTTCTCGGGCTCAGAAGTCAGGTTTCCCAGCCCCCTGTACCTTTCATCTTCCTGCGTCACCGGCACTAATGCGACAGCTTCTTATATTTTGTGTATTTTTTTCTCAAATGGCACTTATTTGTGCCTTCAGTGGGATTGACTGAGGTTTCTGTTGGGCTCAGGCTGTGGCTCGGTAGGAACCTAAATCTGCACCAGCTCACTGCAGAACTCCTGCTTCCCCAAGAGCCCCAGCACACACATGTGACAGAGCCTGTGGCCACAGCAGTTTTAGGGTGCGAGGGCCGGGTACCCCTCATTTTGGCCACAGTGGTTTGCTGCCATCAGCTTGAATCTCTTCCCATTGCAAGGTGAGTGACAGTTTAGAGCTAATGGTGGAAAAAATTTCCCTGGATGAAGAAAGTGAGAGACAGAGCCTGCGACATTCTTGGTAGGAAGATGAAGGTTCAGAAGCCAGCTGCTGAGGGGCTGCCACTTCACGAAGATGGGGATGCAGGCGGCTCCAGAGGGGTGACATCAGCACGCAAGGGGCTGCCCTGTTGTCAACTTGCTGCTGGAATTTAGAGGAAAATAAAGCTATGGCGTATCTTTTGCTGGTAGTTAACACTGTAAATTAAAGCGGGAACCCCAACCCACCATGTGAAAATCTGAAAGTCAGAATCCCGCAGTTGCCTAAATAGGGGACTCGGAAGGGGTAGTGGGAGGGACGGTGGGGAGGGGTAACATGGGGAGAAATGTCAGGTACAGGTGATGGGGGGATGGTGGCAGCAAACCCTTGCCATGAACGTACCTATGCAACAATCTTGCATGATCTGCACATGTACCCCAGAATCTGAAGTACAACAGAAAAAAAAGATATCTTTAAACAAACAAACAAAACACATGGTCTCTCCCCGTCTCAAACACATGCACACACATACTCAAGGAAAACAAAAGACTTCCTTAGCAGGTCTTTGCAAAGTTCACAGAATGCTGGCCCCTCTCTGCGTCTTTGTTTCCTTAGGTGCGTTTTGTGCTGGGGGTGGGGGTGTGGGCAGCAAGTCCCGGGGAGACGGGCTCTGGCACCACTTCGGGACTTGTCCTGGGCACTGGAAGTGAGACGCGTTGCCGATTTAAAAACAAATGTTTGGTTTCCATTTTTTTCTGAATGGGATAAAGCAATTTCTTTGAAAAGGTTTAAACTCTCCCCGCTCGACTGAATGCGGGACGGGAACGGTTTCCAGATTCAGACGCCGTGCGGGTGATCATGCAGCGACCCCCGTCCGTGGCTGGGAGCCGAGGCAGCGTGAGACCCGGAATTCTAAAGGCGCTGGCCTCCCCGTGGACGGAGACTTCCGTTGTTTTCTTTCCTTTCTCTCCGCAGCAGAGCGGGCTGGAGCGGATTTTGGTTCACATGAAAGTGTGCAGTGTTAACTAGGTGGCATATGGGTGGGGGGACATTCCTGCCTGTCCACTGCAGCCGGGGGGCGCGTTTCCATGGAGATGAGAAGCGAAAGAGCTCGGGTGCAGCCTAATTGGTATGCATCCCTGGTTCAGGTTCATTGTGCTCCTGCTAATGACAGGGTTGTCTCAGTAATAAGGATGGTGCACTGGAGAAATTTGCTGCCTTGGTATATTTTTCCCTGGCAGAAAACTACTTAGAGACTGTAGTCAGTAAGAAGAGTGACTGGCAGGCTCAAGGGCTGCTCCCAGCATATGGGGGAAGGCTGCTGCTCCGTGCTACATGCATATGCTGCCATTAGACTCCAGCTTTGCGCTTTGTGTGTTCCTGGGCCCATGCCAGGAAGCCCACCTGCTGCAAGAATACTTGTAAAGCCCAACTCAAAAGTGATTGAAAAGCTACTAGAATAAACTGTAATAACACAGTAACACAGTGCTTCACAGATGGGACATAATTGCACGCTGAAGTGCACAGCCTCTGCAGTAATGAAAACACGAGCCATTAAATTAAAATCACAAGGGAAAAAACGATAAAAGTCTGTTGATTTTTTTTTTAGTTTTATTGCAAAAACTTCAATTTTCCTGCCCTCATTAATCAAATACCATAAAACTATAGTGTTACTTTGTTCTGATGGAGATTCAGGCAATTAAAATGATGAATGTTGATTAAAATGATGTAACTTTGGTTATTTACTTGCTAGGATAACTTAAACCCTCTGTAACCAGAGCCGCAAGCTACTGACACTCATGTCTCCGTCTACAGAGTGAAAAGGCTTTGGGCACCTGGCCTGGAAGTTCGCGAAGTCCGTCCAAGTTTGCCCAAGGCCGAGGGTGCCGTGGAAGAAGAGCTTTGGGTTTTGTTCTCAGTATGGATACACATGAGGAGTAAATCCTTTCTCCTCGATCAGCCCGGCTTTTTTTCTGAAATATTACTAATTTTCTCTCTTTTTTTTTTTTTTGGACAATTAAGGGAGACTTGTCCAACTATGTAAACACAGAAAGCACTCGAGCCACAATGCCCTTGTAATTAGCGGCGGGCCGGCCGGCGTCTGGGCTGGCCTGTCAGGCGCAGCGTCAGCTGAAGGGGCCCAGCAGGGCTCTGCACACTGGGCTCTTGAGGCCCGTCCAGGCGGCCCGCGCAGCGCGGCATTGTTCGGCTCCTTTCTGTGGGTGGGCCCTGCAAGGAGAAAGAAACATTTGTGTCACCCAAGTAAACAGCCTTGAAAAGACTTTCCTTTTTCATTTTTAATTATTCATTTCTTCGGCATTCCTCATGGCAAAGGGGAATGATTCCCACCCATTCAAAAATAGAAATAAAAAGAAAGAAAAGAAAAAGAAAAAAGCAGCAACGGGACCAACATATTTTCAACGCACAAATGGAGACAGGTGTGGGTTTCGTGTCCTCTCCAGCGGCACCACGGGGGAAAAAGCGCCGGTGTTTGTCGGTGCAACTTTTTTCCTTTCTTCCCCTCCCCTGAAGAGGACATTGGGGCAATTTCTCTACTGTGAGTTTCCTTTGCTCCGAGGAGGCCTTGCCAGTCACTAGAGGTGCTACTGAGTCATTCACAAAAACAGCACCCTCCCTCTCTCCACGGCCTCAGGCTCAACACTGTCTCCAAAGGAGGGACATTTGCCACTGCGTGAAAACCCAGAACGATTCAGTGGCAAGTTCTAAACAATAATAAGCAGAAGCAGCATCCCTGCCCCGTCCGTGGAGGGCAGCGCAGGGGAGAAGAGCGGGGCGGGAGGCCACGGTCCAGCCTTTGACTCGGGGCCGATTTGTTACTTTCCCAGGGCACCAACCAGTCGGGTGCTCTGGGAAAGTAATAAAAAAGAGTAACAAAAAAGTAACAAAAAAGAAGAAAAGAGTCCTTTTCTTCTCAGGGGATGGTGGCAGGGCTCATTGGGCAGCCCCGCTCAGGTGCAGATGAATAAACGGAGGCCAGACTCTCACCGTGCTGCCGGACCACACCGCGGGCAGCAGCTTCCCGTGCCTCAGTTTACCAGGTGATACGCTGCCCTCCTGAAGGACCAGGCCATGCCTCCTTTCCTGCACGTATCCCAACACTCACACTGCTTTCCTGTGTGGTCAGCGGGGTGTTATCACCGTGCCACACCCTATCGGTGCCACTCCCTGCACCATGGGGCCCTAGACATTTGCTCGGAGGTGGGATTTGCATGTTGTGCCGGGAACGAGGCACACACGGAAGGACTGCGAAGGGCTTCTGGGCTCCTCCCACTCGGAACAGTTCTCCTTGGCGACTGAGCAGCAGCCTGTGCCATGTGGCACGCAGGATCCTGGCGGGGCCTGATGCCCCCTCGGGCGGGTGGGCTGGCCAGCCCCAGCCCGTGGCCCCGGAGGGCTTTTGGGGCACAGGAGGGCGAGTGGTGGTCAGGACGCCGCTCGGTGGGGGTTCGGCTGCGACGTGGACGCCATCGTCCACGTGTTTGTGTGCACAGCGCTGCCCTGCGCCTCCTCCCCGTGCTGAGACGTGACCAGGGCCAGGGTGCCGGCCCGTCTGCACCCGGCGGCTGCGGCCCACTGCTGCGGGCCTCGAGGGCTCTGCCTGGCGCCGAAACGTGGCCAGGTGCGGCCCCCTGAGCCCCGACGGCAACGTGCCGCGATTTCAAACGTGAAAGGAAAAGGTTATCCCTATTTACGGAGTTCTCTCTTTCGGCCACATCACTGATTTACCAAAAAGGCACGGGAGGTGTCTGCTCTGCTGGGGTGACCGTGCAGCGGACGTCGGCTCCCTCTGGAATGTGGGGTGACGGCCAGCAGGTCACTTCCGAAGCAGCACAGGTGGGAGCTCGGCTGCTGGGTGGAAGAAGGCAGCCGGCCGCCAGGTGCAGAGGAGGGTTTCCGGAAGCCCTGGGACCGTGGGAGCCCGGTCCGTGCTTTCTCGCGGGAGGTCAGGCCCGTGCTTTCTCGCGGGAGGT
>NW_022437000.1:11793406-11799531 GCF_009761245.1 Sapajus apella
GGCCCGTGCTTTCTCGCGGGAGGTCAGGCCCGTGCTTTCTCGCGGGAAGTCAGGCGCCTGCACCGGAGCCCAGGTTCGTGCGCGGGAGCCCAGGTTCGTGCTTTCCCACCCGCATCCCTGTCCCTGCGGGTGACCTGCAGTCTAGGCTGCTGTCCCGGCCATGGGGTCCCGCGGGAGGTCAGGTCCGTGCTTTCTCGTGGGAGGTCAGGCCCGTGCTTTCTCGCGGGAGGTCAGGCGCCTGCACCGGAGCCCAGGTTCGTGCGCGGGAGCCCAGGTTCGTGCTTTCCCACCCGCAGGGACAGGGCTGCGGGTGACCTGCAGTCTAGGCTGCTGTCCCGGCCGTGGGGGCCCTCTTTGGAAACTTCCCCAACGAGCCAGGTTGAAAGGCACACAAGCAAAGGCTCACGGGCACCTGAGGGAGCCCGCCGGGTCAGGGCGCTCAGGGGGCTCGAACAAGGCCACACCGCACAGCGTTACTCCGCGCAGGGTTGGAACGCTTCCTCCGGAGTCTTGTCAGGAGTGCGCTTCTCCTGTTTAAAAGAAAAGCGTGACGAGGCAGGCGCACACCGGCACTGCGCAGGCAGCCACGCCGAGCCCCGTGGGGACATCGGGGCGCACACGGGTCCCTTGCGCCCTGACAGGAACCGAGGGCCGCCCCCTGTAGAAACATTGCTTGTCTGGTGACCGATGTCGGGTTCTAGAGGTTTCCTTTCTCTGCTCTGCGTTCCTTCTCATTCCCAAGCCCAAACCCAGCGGGGCTGCTGAGGGCGCTGCCCGAGCGGGAGTGTGGCCGGATGAAGGCAGTCTGTGGGATAAGAGGACTGTGTGGTTCACGATAATGCCAGAATGTTGTGTCTTGCCCTCAGATGATGCTCTCTTTGGCATTAGAATTGGTTCTCTTTCAAATGTGGTCGTTTTCCTTCTCTCTGTCTTAATAAGATGTTTTCAAGGAAAAATCGCCATTTGTTTTTGGTAGGACCCTCAGGGGAAGGACTCGAGGCCATTCAATCCCAAAAGACGCTGTTTCAAGAAAGGAGTAAGCGATCTTCTGATGAGTCTCCTGGGTCTCTGTGAAGAATTACAGAGTTATAGATTTGGGTTTTGCTATGATATTTTACTAGTTTTGATCAGCTGGCAGTCTTCTGGCAGCATGGGAATTGAGAGGATAGTTGTTTCCACTTCTTAGAAGGCTAATACTGATGGATGTGGTCCATTTCTCAGGTCTGGAAATGTGTCAGATGTGATACTACAGGTGTCCAGGAAAAAATACAACCTTTAAGGTGTTCAGTCACATGGTCATTCTGTGTCTCTGGGGGCGTAGATGATAATTTGTAGGCTGGGTATGGTGGCTCACACCTGTAATCCCAGCACTTTGGGAGGCTGAGGTGGACAAATCACCTGAGGTCAGGAGTTCTGGATCAGCTTGACCAACATGGTGAAATACCGTCTCTACAAAAAAATACAAAAGTTACCAGGGCTTGATGGCGGCCACCTGTAATTGCAGCTACTGGCGAGGCTGAGGCAGGAGAATCACTTGAACCTGGGAGGTGGCAGTTGCATGAGCCAAGATTGTGCCATTGCGCTATGGCCTAGGTGACAGAGCAAGACTCCATCTCAAAAACAAAAAAAGAAAATAATTTATGGAACAAAATTATCTCCTCCTTGGATTTGTTGGGGCCAAACACCTTCAGCTGGGCGGTGCTTCAGACTTTGTTCTTTCCGAAGGACCAGGTTCTGCTCAGCCACAAAAATCAATGCCATTGTCTGCTCCAGAGCCCCTCAGCTGCTGCTTAATGACTTGTACTCAGGCTTTGCGGTCTTTTCCTTTTCTGGTTTCTGCCTTAGCAGTTTTCCGCATCTTCGTCTGGGTAGAATCCTCCTAATACCACATTTGTGAACGGATTCCAGAAACGTCTGACACTTTGATGGGAAAGCTTACTGTACAGCTTGTTGGCCGTGGTTCCCGTGAGTGTGTGGTGAGCTGGCTCTGCCTGGTGGGCTGGGCGACAGTCTGTGTCCATCCACTGTAAGGCTCTGTTTGGAATCAACAGAGTTACAAGGTAAATCCAGAAATGTATTCTGAGGTCTTGCTTTTATCCCTTGGAGGTGGACACACGTGGAAAATTAGCCTGGGATGCCTCGGCCCCCCAGGAGCGATCCACAGTGAGGCTGTGGCCCCTGGTCACCATCAGGCTGCTCTCCAATGGCTGAAGCTTGATGGGCACTCCTGCCTAGAGACACTACGGGCTTGCTCTCGCCTCTAGGTTGGGACCCGCTTAAGAGATAATATTTGGCTGCAGTAGATCTCATTAAATCATTAAAACTGTTCCCACCCTGCATGGCTAATGACTACTCTGCTTGATTGCAGTGGCCCAGGCAGCCTGGCAGCAATGCCTGGTGGGGCCCAGCCAGCATGGCCAGTGGCCATCATCCCACAGGGATGCCACCCTTGCCCATGCGTGGAAGGAGTGCCCAGTTGTCGAAAATCGAACCCTCCCACCTTTAGATGTTCTGACAATTTCACGAGAAAGTGGCAAGGGAAATGATAGTCTGGGCGGCACCAGCCACTTAACTTTGCTTCCAGTGCAGCCGTTTGGTAGAGCAGAGAAGGCGTTTGAAGCCTCCGCAGCATCATGAATTTTCTCTAAAAACCCAGCACCTGCCTGGGCATAGTCCCTTGACTGACCAACCTGTGACCATGATGGTGATGGCACCTGACTGGCCTATGTGTGCATGTGCGCTCGGGTGTGTGGGCCTGTGTAAGTGCCTGTGTCCATCAAAGCAAGGATGAAAGCTCTCCTGGGGCATCCTAATCACAGACATGGCAAAGCCACAGGAATATGTAACTCCTTATAAAATGAAAAAGGCCCCCTTCTCGTCCTGCCACCTTCACCTACCGCGATCTGTTTTGGGTTCTGAGCTGGAGGTTCACTGCAGTGTGGGTGTGATGGGCGGTCTAGGGAGCTCTGGTGGTGGAAAGGCACCTTATGGATGCCTCAGAATGAGGCCATGGAAGGGCCGGCAGGGAGAGAGGTAACCTTCGGCGGACATATTCATGTCACAAGGGGGCTGCAGTCACAAAATACTGCAAACTGGGTGGCCTAAAAGAGCAGAAATGTATTCTCTCATGGTTCTGGAGGCCTGGAAGCTTCAATCAAAGTGTGGGCAGGGATAGGAGCTCTCTGACATCCCTGGGTGGGGAGGGGGGTCCCCTCCTCGTCCTGCCCACCTGCTTGTGTTGCTAGCTGTCTGGTGTTCCTTGTCTGGGAGCTGCTCGCTCCAGGCTCTGCCTCTTTCCCCGCCATCTTCCTTCTCTGTGTCCGTGCCCTCACATGGCCTCCTCCTAGCCCACTCCTTTGTGACCTTCTCCTAACTGAGCTGGTCACACCTGCAAAAACCCTGTTTCCAAGGTCCCATTCTGAGGCTGTAGGTGGACATGGATGTTGGGAGCTCACTGCTTAGCCTGGAATGAAGGCAGCCAGCACCTGGCCCTCCCTGGGCGGGGCCTGAGGGTGTTGGCCCTGGGGGAAGGACCTGAGCATCATGCCCAGTGTCCGAGCACTGCCTTCACAGCAGGTACGCTTCTCGTCCTGGTGCCGATGGCCACTCCTCTGAAGCTGGAGAGCTCTCACACAGGCTCCATGGAAGGGACAGAGTCAGAAAGGGCAGATGTGCCTGAGATGCTTGCACATGGCAATGGTGACGTTGGATGGATGCTTTGCCCACTGTCACCCTGTCCATGCGTGGCCTGCCCTGCTCACCATCTCTGCTGTCTGTCTCCTTCCGCTCTGACCCTGTCCCCTGCCCCAGACACCCTCCCTGCCTCCTCCACCCTCTGCTTCCTCTCGGTGCCGGCCTCTCCCTCCTCCAGACCTCCACCCACACTCCCACCAGCCTGCCCGACAGCTGCCACCTTTTCTTCCCTTGGGTTGGAAGAAACAAGTCAGGAGAGAGGGTCCATGCTTAGCACCGGCAGATCTAGGATGGACTGGCTGGGGCTGGAGTTGGAGTAGCAGCGAGTGGCACAGGTGCTACCCGGGAAGCTTGGAGATTCGTTCCTGGAGTGGACTCACCCACCAGGGCTGCAGGTGCGAGCAGAGGTATTAGAGCCCATACTGTTTCCTTCGGTTCTCACCACTGAGAGATGCACAAAGGCATATACCAAATAACCTGGGAATCTAATTTTTATAAAGCAGATGGTGAATTAAAGATTATGGCGCAGCCAGTGCATGGAGTGTTGTTGGTGGGACAGGCAGGTGCTAGATGCTTCTGCTTCCCCAGCAGTCTCTCATTTTATCCATCATTCTTTATCTTTCAAATCTCATTGTGAGATAATCCCTGGCACACACAACAAACCGAGGCAAAGAGAGGAGCCGGCGGGAAGGAGCCGCTGGAGTGCGGTCACCCGGGCTGCCCGGCTTTACCCCAGCCGGGGTGTTTCCCTCTCAGCGCTTCCCACAGATTAGGAACCAGGGCTGGAGCACACAGGGCAGGTGTTTCAGGAAGTGCCAGAACTGCTCACTTCACCGTCTTAACCCATGTGGCGGGAACCTGCTTCGGTCCACACTGGTTCTCAGTCTGGTTGTGTGGCACAGCCTCGATCTTCAACATACTGCTTATTGTATGAAAATCAGCTTTTCCACAGTTGCTGTGTGGGAAAGGAAAGAATAGATGCATGAGGTCTCTAGGGATCTCCCTGGCCCTCAGGGTCAGGCCAGCTCATCTTTGTTCAGCTGCCTCAGTTCTCTATAGGGTACCCTACTTGGGGAAAGACCCCACCCCCTGGAGGGCGCAGCTTGCAGTGCAGTGCCTCTCTCCACCATCAGAAGCAACAGAACCACTGCAGAAGCTCTCTGTGGTTCTCTTTGGCCAAGCCAGAACTCAAGGCATATAAGGCTGTGGCAGAGTGGCAGAGATGTGTGCATTTCCCCGATGACCAGCCCCAATGTTGTCCCCGAATCAGTGACTCTCTAAACATGCAGTCCTGAACAAAATAGCAAAGTGTCTTGGGGTCTGAGTGGGACCTGCAGCCAGTTCTGGAATGGGAGCGTTGCAGCTGTGGATGTTGAGTAAGTTCCTGGTTGGAACGTCATGGTGGGACCTGACAGCAGCTACAGTGGTGCTGGGCAGGCCCCTCACCCGCCAACCTGTCACATGCCTGCCAGGAGCTCAAGGCCAGGGAGAGGTGGCCACAATGCCATGGAGGTGCTGGAGAGCCCTGTAAGTGGGAATGGCACCGCTCTCTGCTCTTGTCTCCTTGACACCTCCCTGACTAGAGGCCAAGAGCCATGAAGGTCCTAGGATGCAGCCATCTCTGGGCCTGTCTTACACACAGCTTGCTTATCACACACAGAGCTGACTGCTTCATTGGCAAGATGCTGTGGGGGTTGCAGATGATTATTGATCATCTGAGATTATTTTGAACTCAAGAGGCAACATCCTGAGTTTGTCCTACAGTCTCTGATTGGAATATCACTAAAATATGGGAACCCCCTCGTCCCTCTATATTTCTCCTGATTATTGTGGACCTTTGCACCATGCCAGTGTGAAGGCAGAAAAGTAAGACACAAAGAGCCATGATCCGTGTAGACCTATCACCCATGTAGAGCTGTCGTCCATGAACAGCTGGGACCTGTGTAGAGCTATAATCTCTGAAGAGCCATGATTCATGAAGAGCCATCATCCATGAAGAGCTATGGTCTATGTGGAACTATGGTCTATGGACCTATGTAGAGCTATGATCTCTGAAGAGCCATGATTCATGAAGAGCCATCATCCGATCTATGGAGAGCTATGATATCTGAAGAGCTATGATCTATGTAGACCTATGATGCTTGAAGAGCTATGATCTCTGAAGAGCTATGATCTATGTAGAGCTATGGTCTCTGAAGAGCTGTGATATATGAAGAGCTATGGCCTGTGTGGAGTTATAATCTATGAAGAGCTGATCTCTGAAGAGCTATGATGTATGCAGAGCTATGATTTCTGAAGAGCTATGATCTCTGAAGAGCTATAATCTACGTAGAGCTATGATCTCTGAAGAGCTATGATCTATGTAGAACTATGATCTCTGAAGAGCTATGATCTATGTAGAGCTGTGATCTCTGAAGAGCTGTGATCTATGG